>NW_006790468.1:259475-291738 GCF_000442215.2 Lipotes vexillifer | reverse complement strand
CTAATTTCTCCCCCAAAATTTCTCTGATAAGAGGAATGAAAACCCACATCCAGTCGTTTTTCAGCATCTCGGCCAGTAGCGGGGTAGGCTCTTGGAGTATAGTGTAGCTGCTGAGGGTTTCTTTGTTGCCACAATTTGGTAAATTTCACCCGGGTTAAGAGCTGCGCGCTGGCTCTTGGGAACAGAAACCACGTGCAAGGCTAGTTAATCTCTCAGGTTCATGGCCTCCTAGAGAAGAGAGGGGCTGGCAAGGACGCGGGGGGCGGGGGGGACGGATGGAGGGCGACCAGTGGGTAGATGTTCTATCCGAGGTTCCAAGAAGTAATTGCGATTTCAATAAGACTGGGGAGCAGATCGCTGAGGACGCAGCAGGCGTTTAAATGCAGGGGTGATGGCCGCGTAGCCGAAGGGTTCGTTCGATCTCGTTCGTTGGGAGAATTAAACAGAAGTGTCCCGTGCTGGTCAGTCCTTTCGCCAGGGGTCCGGACGCCGGTCACCACACGTGATGGGGATTCTGTGTCAAGGGTGATTTTCTGGGGCTGATGCTAGACTCCTCCAGGCGCAAGCTCATGGAGCTCGCTCTGTCCTCATTAATGCAAGCAGTTAACTCGCTCACGCTCAATTAGCCCCGAATAAACTACTTTAATAGACTCTGCACACTTCATTAATGCCCAGCATAGGGTTGGCTGCAGACCCGGGACTGGCGCTCTACCGCACGAGGGAAACAGTGTCTGCACAGCGCGGGGATCCGGGCTGGGAAGCGCGAATGGCGTCTGATGCGCGTGGTCAGCACCCTTACCCGCACCTCCAAGGTCCCGAGGTCCTAGCTCCTTGCCGAGTGGATGCCTGGCCTGGGGCCTTGGGAGAGGTGTTTCCTCTCGCTTTTAAAGATCTAAAGCCTTCACGCTGGGGTTCCGGTGTCAGGGCACCGGGAGCCAGCGGGGCCGGGCGTTTGCTCATCCTCTCTGGCGGGACAGGCGAGTGTGAGACTGTGTTTTTCTCTTAGCTGACTGCCTGAAACCGGATAGTGAATTCGGCCCATTCTTGGGACTACTAGTGTAGAGAGCCACGTTTCGAACGAATTTCGTCCCCGGGAAAATCGTTGACGAGGGCCGGGGGAACCCTGCCCTCGGAATGTGGCAGAAAATAAACTGGCTGCGCCACTGAGAAAAAGAAATTGAGTGTTGGGGGAAACAAGATTGGGCAGATAGCCCGTTACGGTTGGCTCCCAAGAGCAGTGTCGGCTGCAGGCGCCCGCTCCCCTTACCGAGCCCAAGGGCTCTGCTCCTGGGGGTGGGCGAGGAGAGGCCAGGTTAGTACACGAGGGATTGGTGGGATCCCCGACCCTGCACGGAGCCGGTCCGGGCTCGGGTGCAGCCCAGCGCTCTGTCGCCATCGCCGGGGGTAGGCCGAGCACTAGGGGAGCAAGTGGAGGCCCGGGCAGCGCCCTGCGGGCCCCGGGGAGCCAGAGATAAGGATCTGATTTCCAGCTCAGGGAGGGGAAGGAGAGGTGACAGCAAATCAAAGAGTGCTCACCTCGCCTAACTCTGGGCAGACCTTTGAAGTCGGCGAGTCATCTCCTTTCTCCCCCCTCCCCCTTCCCAACCCAAACAGGCTCCAGCTTTCTCTCTGGCCCAATTCGTATTTTGCTTCGCCGTGTCTCAACGCTGTAGGAGGGTCTCGGGTTGTCCCTGGCGCGACCCGTGATCGACGCAACGGAGAACACTGCTGCGGAGGCCAGGGCTCCGCCGCCGGGGTCCTCGCTCCGCGCTCCCACCCAGATTTGTGCCTCCCTGAGCCCCAGGCCAAGTAAATTGCTGCGGTCCGGCTGGGTTTTCATTTGATTTAACCTGTGCGAGGACATCTCTGCTGGCTCTCAGTGTTTTGCTCCCTCCACCCCGAGCAGAGCCTCTTTCCTTAGGGCCCACCACACCGAGAGTGACCTTCCCCAACAGCTTCCAGGGGGAAGGACTTCTAGGTCAGTATTGTTCTCAATTCTCCTGGGAACAGCACGGCACTGCCCTCACATTAAAAGCTTCCCTGTAGTGAAAGGCAGCCTGAGCCTGAGGGGCCTGGGCTGAGGGTAAGCTAGGCTTCAGAAGCTGTCTGGGTGGTGTCAGTGTGTGCTGTGAAGGAGGGAGCGGAGCAGGGGCCTGGGAAGACCTGGGATGGGGACCTGCTGCAGGTTGGAAGAAAGATCTGAGGACGAGGAGAGGGGAAATAAGGAGTAAAGGGAGAAGGGGGAGGCAGGGGATTGAGACAGGCAAGGAGAAGCGAGTCCCAAGCACCCTGCTCCCCAGTGACTTCTTGAGATGGAGTTCGGCACTTGAGCCTCCCAGGGTCTTCAGTGTAATTCCACCTTTCTTTCTCCCTGTTTTTGCCTCCACTGGACAGACCCAAGTTAGGAGTGTCTGGGAGGCACAGACATAAAAGGTCTGTCTGCCGAGTCTAGACCTGTCCACGGAGGCTAGGGACCCTGACCAAGAGTCAAGAAGGCCAGGAGACTGCTTGTCACATCAGCATGACTCCCCTCTGGCTTTGCTCAAGCTCCCTGGCCTTGCATTTGGAGGGTGCGTAGGCCACAGCAGCTGAGGCCCAGCCTCAATGCTCTTACTCATAGGCAAACCCATCTGCTGGGGAGGGGGTGCTCACCACACGCACAAACATCCCAAGAGCCCCAAGACCCTGCCCCCCTTTCCTATGGGGTAGGGAGGGCACTGAAGCCCCCTTGTACATGACTGCAGATGTCTGAGTGAGTAAATAAATGTGGCTGTTAGCGTCCTTGCTGAAACAAAGGTGATCCCCAAGGGCTGTGGAAGGGAGTCAGTCCGCAAGGAGCTGCAGAGAGGGTGGTGTCAAAAGGGCTCGTTAATAGTGATACAGAAAAGCAAATTTGAGGTCAATGTTGAGAGTTGTAAGGAGAAACATGACATGGCTTCTAGAAGCCAAATTGATGGTCAGCTAGTAGAGCTTAATGCACAGGAGCTGAGAGATGTGCAGATTTGTGGTCGTTTGTATGTGTGCTGTCTGTGGAGCTCTTTGTAGGTGCAGTGTGATCCCGTGTGTGTGCGAGCGCTCCTCCCTGCATTTTGTTTAGTAGCACAGTACTGCTTGTCGCAGTTTATCTTTGCACCTTGTTGTCAACTCTGCTTCAGAATGTGTGAGTCTGTGTTTATCTGTCAGCATGCATGCATTTCTGTATTTGTTTATCTGCACATGAATGTGTAAGTGTGCTTCCAAGTTTCTGTTATCTTTACAGGAGAGTGTAATTCTCTGTTGACTCAGGCTTGCCTGGATGTAAGTCTTTACAGGACAGTTTCCCTGTGCTTATGCCTTTCTCAGTGTCATGTACACTGTAGACTCATTTTAAGTTGGTCGCATTGCATAGGATTTAGTTTGGTTTCTGTATCAAGTTGTGTGTCTCTGCTGGAGGCCATTGGGAAGGAGTCCTGCAGTTTTTAGGGTTCCTGTCTTCTCGGTGAGGGCAGTGAGCTCCATGGGTGGGGTCTTAGGTTCCCAGCTCTGGCTCTGGGGGACAGAGAAGGTGTGGCTGGGCTGGAACTCAGAAGGAGGGCACTTACCCTGAACTTGTCTGTTCCTCTCCCCTCCCCTCTTCTTTTCCTCGCAGATCGAGATTGAGAACAGACTGCAGCTACGGCCATGGGCAGCAAAACCTTGCCAGCACCGGTGCCCATCCACCCATCTCTGCAGCTCACCAACTACTCCTTTCTTCAGGCAGTGAACGGCCTGCCCACGGTGCCCTCGGACCACCTGCCCAATCTGTATGGTTTCAGTGCGCTGCATGCCGTGCACCTGCACCAGTGGACGCTGGGCTACCCCGCGATGCATTTGCCTCGGTCCTCTTTCTCCAAAGTGCCCGGCGCCGTGTCCAGCCTGGTGGACGCGCGCTTCCAGCTGCCCGCCTTCCCCTGGTTCCCTCACGTCATCCAGCCCAAGCCTGAGATCACCGCTGGAGGCAGCGGCCCCGCGGCGCTCAAGACCAAGCCGCGCTTTGATTTTGCCAACCTGGCCTTGGCGGCCACGCAAGAAGATCCGTCCAAGCTTGGCCGGGGAGAGGGTCCCGGGTCCCCCGCCGGTGGGCTGGGCGCCCTCCTGGATGTGACCAAGCTGTCCCCAGAAAAGAAGCCCACGAGGGGACGCCTGCCTTCCAAAACCAAGAAGGAGTTCGTCTGCAAATTCTGTGGCCGCCACTTCACTAAGTCCTACAACCTCCTCATCCATGAGCGGACGCACACGGACGAGCGGCCCTACACCTGCGACATCTGCCACAAAGCCTTCCGGAGGCAAGACCACCTACGAGACCACAGGTGCGGTACTGCGGGTGGCCCAGAAGAGAGCTGGCTGTCTGCTTCTGTCCCACCAGCCTCCTCCCTAATGCCTGAGTTTCACGAGACCCACCCCGTACCAAGTCCAAGCCTCCTAAGTTTCTGGGATTCCCCCAAATCGGGAAGGAAACCAACAGAGCTCAGGGATGGGTTCCTGGAGCATGGGTGGAGAGAACACGCGAGGAATAGGACCCAAGCTCCAGACAGGCACGCACAGCTTCGTCCATCTGCAGCGCTGTGCAGTAGAAGTTTCTGCGATGATGAAAAGTGATACGTGGCACAAATGACAATCAAGCGCTTGAAATGGGCAACTTAGTGTAGCTGAGAAACTAACTTTTCAGCTTTACCTAATTTGAATTTTAATAACCACATGTGGCTGGTGATTACTGTTTGGGACAGCACAGCTCCAGCAAATTGTCCCACCCAGGTCCCTTCACTCACCTTCGGTGTTGACTCAGGCCTTATAAGGAGGCCATGCTGGCCCCTGGTTAGGAAGGCAGGGGTCGGCCTAGCTGGACCTGTGCACGGCTCAGACGGAGGTGTCTCCTTCACCTCCCTACTCTATCCCCAAACTCGGCACTGCCCTGCTCCACACTAGGTACTCCCAAACCTCCTTTCTTCTGAGGGCAAGCTCCTCATTGCAGTGGGAGGGGATCTTGGATAACTATTTATAATATTTATAACATTGTGTCATTTTGCAAGGATTAATTCTCGGTCTGTTTTTGCCCTCAGATATATTCACTCCAAAGAGAAGCCTTTCAAGTGTCAAGAGTGCGGGAAAGGATTCTGCCAGTCCAGGACTCTCGCTGTCCACAAGACGCTACACTCACAGGTGAAGGAGCTCAAAACCTCCAAGATCAAATGCTAAACAGAGCCTCCGGGGCACCCGGACCCTGGGGCACGCCGCCCCCTCTTCCAGAGGGACCAGAAGCCGAAGGCGACTCTGGCGGGCAGCGGGAGGGCCTCCCGGGACCTTCCCCCATCCCAAACGCGTCCCCTGGGGCCCGGGCGCACGCGGAACTCCAGAGCCCCGCCTCGGGCCGTGACCCCGGCCGCCCGGGCGGCTCCCCCAGGACGCGGCTAAACTCTTGGCCAAAAGGAGGTACTCACGTGGCGGAAGGGAAACTGCATTAAAAAAAAGAACGAAAGCTTCGCGGAGCCGCAGCGGCGCCTCTCCCAGAAGTATTACTTTTTCTATTGTTATTTTATACGTTTTCTTTATTCTTTATTTTTTTTTTCTTTGAACATATAAGCTTGTAACTCTGACTGCGGAGAGAGAGGGGAGAGGAAAAGAAGTTCTGTGCTCTCTCGCAGCCTCCAACCCCTCCTCCCGCCTCCAACCCCACCCCTGGGAGCCTGCAAAAGTGTAATCCCTGTATCTGCTTCAGCCGCCGGGCCCCAGGATCGCGGGGCCGGGGAGCGCCCCTCCCAGCTCCTGCCGCGCAGCGGGCCGTGGGCTCCCGGACTCCGACGGCGGGGTGAGGGCCTCGGGCCTTGGGGCTGGAGGGGACCCGGCCTCCGGCTCCCCGGCTCCGCTGCCCCATCACCGCGAGCGAGCAGAAGGCTAGGAGCAGGACGATGTATTGCGATTGGCACTTTATGCTGACCATCGGTAACGGACATTTATCACTGGAGTTTTTAAAAATATTAAATAAACGGTTATTTTACAGGCATTGCAGGATGGGTAATTTCCCTCCCAAATGCAGGAAACTGGGCGGCTCCTTTCTTTGAGAGGAGCGGGGTTTCGCTGCCCAAGCCGACCTGTCCCACTTGAGCAACTTTCCCCTAATTAGCGTCAGCGGTTTGGGATGGGTGGAGCAGCGCTCCTCTCTCCCGGTGCTGGGCAACCGCGGACCCCGCCCGTATTTATTTTCTTACTTTTCTCCAACACTTTGGCCTTAGGGTCTCAGTATCCCCAGTCCTTATCTCCGAAGGGCTCCGAGTTTACAAAGAAGCCGAGCCTGCGGCCAATACATCGGCCGTGAGAAATCCCAACATCTCCGGGTGTCGGGGTCGCTTGGGGTCCACCAAGGGAAGAGAACGTCACCCACCTCCCCAACGAAAAGCCTCCCTCCTGGTCTCTTGCTGCTGCACTGGGGAGGGAAGGAAGCGCCCTCACGGACTGCCTCACACCAGTACCGTCCCCCGGGCCCCAATACGCGGCTACAAATACATAAGCACCGCTGCCTCCCCAAAGCCCCCAAACTACATCCCTCCCTATGTTAGGAGCCCCCTGACACAGTTCTCTGGCTGGGGCCTGTCCCCTGCCCGGATCCCGGCTCCACGCCCGCAAAGATTCCTGCCGTTTTAAAGCCTTGTCAGGAATGGCGGGGGCGGGCGCCCTGGGAGGCCCGGGGAGTTTCGGAGGAGAAATCTGAGTCCGCCCTCCACAAGTTGAACCTTCCCTGGGGCGCCTAGTTTTCCCACAATTAGAGGCCAGGCAGCAGGGGCCTCTCCAGCTTGGGGCGGGGCGGGGCTCCCCCAGCTCCAGCATCCTGACCGCACGGCGGCTCAGGCGGTGGCGCCCGCGGCCCTTCCCGAGCCGAGCGCAGCCTCTCGGGCTTCTGTGCCCGGCGCTCAGCGACCGCGGAGACAGCTGGGCCGAGCTTACCTGCAACAGGGACCACCAATCCTCGGTCTGAAAAAGTGTGCCGGGGCTGCAGGAGTTAAAACGCTCTAGCCTTTCGCTGCGCCATCCTCACCTCCTCTGGGAATGCCTCCCCGCCCTCGGCGGGCTTGAACTCGGCGGTGCGGGAACCCGACTTATCTCTGTGGCCTTGGCCCGGACGGCGTGGACGAGTCCTGCCCTCAGCATTCGGAGCCACGCTGCCCCCTGCTGGACAGGCCTGGAGGGGGCGGCCCAGGAATCGGGGCACCTCGCTGTGTCCTGCCCGCAACCCCGAGTAACTTCCGCCGCTGGTCCTGTCTGCATCTGCTCTTGCCCTCCAAACCTTGACCGGTCCCAGGACCCACTGAGAACGAGGGGCGGGGCGCTGCCGGTTCTGGACCGGCCTATGGGATCTCCGCTAGTCAAGCAAGAGCCCAAGCCTTCTTACCCCTCGGGTCCAAAAGGACTCGCCCCAGGAGAGAGCGGAGCCCGTATCCCAGAGAACTGTGACCTCTGGGCATCTGGAGGGAGGGTTAGTCAGTGGGTTTTGGGCTTCGACGGCTCGGGCCCAGGCAGCGCAGGCTGTGGTATGGGTCGCGCTTCGCCGCGACTTGTGTTGGCGCCCCAGGGGAGAAGCCACATCTGTTCCTTTACTCACCCGGTTAAGTGATTGTTCCAAGATGAGGACAGGGTGTGGGTACACACACACACACACACACACACACACACACACACGCTCCACTACCGAGAGCTTTGATCACCTCTGACGACCTGAGAGTGCCTCACTCGGTTCCTTTACTCTTTTAGGGAGTCCCTTTTTCTCAGGGATTGACTGCTGCTGCCCCGTGTCTCTCACATTGCACCACCTCCCACCTCCCCAGGACACAAAGAACCTCTGCCCCAACTCAAGGACTTAGTAAGGACTGTGAAATGGAGAGGTTTGCCAAGGAGGGTTTGCCTTTCTGGCCCACCCACCTCTGATACCATGAATCCCCGCCCCTCCATCCCCAGGCCCTGCCGCGGAGAGACTTTCAGTACCGAGTGTGCGTCCTTGGAAGAATGAATTCCTAAGCGCAGAGGTTTGGGGGATGGGGTGGGAGTGAGACAGGGTGCTGTCCAGAGATCTCCAGCCTGTTCTCAATGCCTCTATCATCTTGGTGGATGCAGAAACCACTTAGCAGCGTAGCTGGCTGCAGTATATCCTCATGGCAGTGATTTCATAGACTGCAGTCTATGAAAGGGCAAGCCTGGGTCGCGGACCACCGGACCCCACACAGGCTACAATTCCCTGATCCTACTCTGTGGGTCGCATGAAAAGGCAACGAGACGGTCAGAAATGCTGGGTGTGTTTTATTGCCTGTCCACTCTATAGGTGGCCAATTTTTTCCTGCTACACCTCTGGAAGATTCTGAACCACCCCCCACCCCCCGTTTTCAGACATTAAGTTTCCTTTGGCCTCACATGCCCAGCGTGGCTCAGGCCGGTTTTCGAGAGGGAAGGAGACGAGAGTTCGGCTGGGGCCCTTCCCAAAGTTGCTAGGCCTGCGATTCGTCTCTAGTGCAGGAGGTGGGGCAGCTACCCGGCTGGACTTCTCTGCTGGGCGGGTAGAAGGCACGAGAGACCCTCGGCGCAGCCTGGAGCTTCCTAGCGCTCGCTCTGGGAGGAGAACGGGAGCGCCCTGGGGGAAAGAACAGCCCGCAGGGGCTTCTTCCTAGAGGAAGAGTTCAGGTTCTACCCCCTCCTTCCGGAATGTAGCTAGGGGGTTGGGGCGCACGAAGGGCCTTCCCCCCCCCACCCCCCGCTTACTTCTTTGTCTCGGGATTCAGGGCTAGTATAGGGTCCTGGGGGGAGGGAGAAACGCAGTAAGATGGTCTAGGGCTCCCGGACGGCAACCTCATCTGCAAGAACGTGGGACCTGTGATATCATCCCCACCCCCTCCCCTGGAACCTTGGCGTCCGCAGAACCGGCTCAAAGGCGTCCCATCCCACCTCCCATTACATTATGGCACTGTGACGTCAGGGCATCCTCCCGGTGACACAGTGATGTCATACAGGCCTCTGGCAAGAGCGCAAGGGATCCGCGACGTCTATATTGGTATCTCATTTACGTACTTCCATGACGTCACAGATGGGCCACACCTGGAGCAGTGACACTATTGCTCCCACATTTCCCGGTCCCGCCCCTCAAATCCTGCCCACAGGTGAGCCAAGAATCGGTTCGCCCCCACCGACAGAATCCGCAGAACCGAAGCTTTGGCAGGTGCCGTTAGTGAAGGAGGGTGCCCAGCAGCTTCCGCCTCCGGGATCTGGTGGTTTAGAACAGTCTCTTTGCCCTAGGGTTTCAAAGCACCAGCTGCCGTGGGGTACTCGCCCCGCCCACCTGGCCCCACCCGTCCGCCTCCCCGCCCATTGCGCAGGCCCGGCGCGCAGGCGCAGCCGGAGCTCACCACCCCGAGCAGTGGGCGCGCGGGCGCGGTGTCTCCAGGCGGTCGCGGGCTGTCGCTTCCGACTTCTGTTTCCCACTTTCAGGGATCACAAACTCGGGGTAACACTGGCCCGGCGGGCACATCCAGCTGTTGGCGTATGTGAGCGCCAGAGATGCCGACGAGAAGAGGGCAGCTCCGGGTTTAATGCGGGCTGGAGACCCTTGGAGTTCCTTTGGCGTCTCGAATCCAGCGCAGCCGTGGTCCGACGGAGATCCCTGGGATTCGACCTGTCAGGGATGGTGCGGCCGGACCCTACCCTAGATCAGAAAGTCCCGTGCGTAGCCAGCCTTTTCGGGCAGGGTCTCTGAGGCAGAGGTCTCGAGCCCCCGGCGGGGCGGAGCTCTTAGAGGCGCAGGCTTGGTCACCCACCCTACGCGTCCAGCCCGGCTTTTGGGGCCACCTCTAGGGCCACACTGATGGTTGGGCCCAGTTTGCGGGTTTCAGATGAAAAATTCACAAGGGACATGAGATTCATATCTCATGGGGATCGAACCTCATGTCAGTGGCACAGGAGGAATTAGAAGCTGTTTTTCCTTTGAGACCTGAAGATCCAGTTCTAGGTTTTCCTGCTGCTCCCAAGCTCTGGGCAAAGTAACTACACTTCTCTGAGCCTCGTAATGGTGATAATACTCTTCCCATTTACCTCATTCAGTTAATGTAGAGGTCAAAGTCATACATGTTTTCTCAGTCATTTATTAACTGCTTGAACCAAAAACTGGACCCTAATATGTTGCAGAACAACGGGCATTTTGGAAGCACCGTGTAAAAGTATTATTAGAAAAGCTTCTCTCAGCCTCCTGAAGTAACCTGCCTCCCAAGCTGCCTTATTCCTAGGAGAATCTTCATCTTCACTTTATCATAGCCCAGGGATCCTGAAGTGGGATGGATGAAGGGTATCTGACCTGGACTGGTGGTCTTCAGACCTTCTGGAAAAGTGGAAAGAAGACTTTTTTTTTTAACTCCATGGAGACAAATGGAATAATCAGTTCACAGATTATCATTATGTTTGGTTGAGAGAGGAAGTCTGGTGACAAAATGTAAGTGCCCCATTCACACCACTCCTTTGAGGCATATGCTTAGGGAGAAAAAAATCACCCCGGGGGCAGACTGAGGTGTGGGGCAGGGCAGGGGCCTACGTATGTGGCAGGTGTCACTGAATAAGTAGCAGGGGGTCTTTCACTCTGCAGACACCTCCCTCTGTAGTCTCCTTTGGATCTCTGCTTCCTCTGACTTGTGGTAGAGTGTCCTAGCCCACAGAAAAGCTGGTCACACAATACTATCACATGGACATATTTGCAGGAATGTTTATGTCACCCCCCAGCCGCCTAAGCCCTGGCATCTGCTGCCATGTTTTTTTTTTACATTTTTAAAAATTGAACTATAGTTGACTTACAATGTTGTGTTAATTTCTGCTGTACAGCAAAGTGATTCAGTTATACATATATATACATTTTAAAAAATATTCTTTTCCACTATGGTTTGTCATAGGATATTGAATATAGTTAGTTCCCTGTGCTATACAGTAGGACCCTGTTGTTTATCCATCCTGTATATAATAGCTTACATCTGCTACCCCCACCCTCCCACTCCATCCCTCCCCCAACCCCCTCCCCCTTGGCAACCACAAGTCTGTTCTCTGTATACGTGAGTCTGTTTCTCTTTCGTAGATAGGTTCGTTTTGTGTCATATTTTAGATTCCACGTATGCTTGTTATCATATGGTATTTGCCTTTCTCTTTCTGACTTACTTCACATAGTATGACAATCTCTAGTTGCATCCATGTTGCTGCAAATGGCATTTTTTCTTTCTTTTCTTTATGGCTGAGTAGTATTCCGTTGTATATATGTGCCACATCTTCTTCATCCATTCATCTGTTCTTCCATTCTTGGCCATTTTTCCTGGCCAGTGCTGGTTCCAGCTCCAGCAATAAGAATATAGAAGGACTAACCCAGAAAAGTGGGATGGTTTGAGATGGATGAAAGATGGGATGAATCGGCTGAGAGTTTTGTTTTTCCTTCCAAACACTTAGCTGGCTCATTTAGCTCAGCAATCTCTGGGGAGGTATAAAGCATAATTAATTTATTTTAAATGATTGGTTTGATTGAACTCTTTTGCTGGGGAGATAAGATAAGGAGTTTTGTCATGACAGG
This sequence comes from Lipotes vexillifer, assembly GCF_000442215.2. Taxonomy (NCBI): domain Eukaryota; kingdom Metazoa; phylum Chordata; class Mammalia; order Artiodactyla; family Lipotidae; genus Lipotes; species Lipotes vexillifer. The sequence goes on along the minus strand of NW_006790468.1, from coordinate 280,148 downwards.
TGCAGGGATGGATTGCTTTTGGTCATTCACAGCAGTGGGTACCACTTGGAGCCTGTAGGTAGGTGGTGGCGTGAGATGAGAAACTTTACAGGGGACAATGAAAGAAAACTAGAGGAAGTGGGGCAGGAATGGCTAGATTCTTTGCCACTCCAAGGACCAGGGAGGGAAAATGAGCTTCCAGAGAATACGGGCCTTGCCTTAAATAATGATATTTACTTGGAAGATTGGTTCACTTCTTACTGACCGGGGTCAGAAGCTGAGCGTCTTTGTGCAGTCAGAGTTCAGAATATCTTCAGTATCTCACAGCATACGTAGCTCCTCCTGTAGGTCTACAGTAGGCCAAGAACCAGAGCAGGTGTGATGCTGTTGCTATCAGGAACAGACTCCATGGTCTTGTCATTGGAAAGATCAGCTGACACTGAAATTTCTTTTTTAATTTTTATTGGGGTATTTACAATGTTGTATGAGTTTCAGGTGACACTGAAATACTTGAGCAGTTACTCTAAGGCGGGTGGGATGGCTTGAAGAGTTCTTGTCAACTGTTATAGCAATCTATGTATCATAAAGTCCATCTTTTTTAATGATAAGGTTCATATCTTCTATATTCTTTTAAATTTTTCCATTTCTTTGTCTATTAATTCCTAACTCTGGTACTTAATGTGTTATAAACTCCCACCATGATGGGAGTTGTTTTCTTATTGTAGTTCTAATATATATATATATTTCTCCTAAAAGTAAGTATACCCCCAATATAAGTATATTTTCAACATACATATATAACCCAAAATTCGTTTGGGTCTTCACCACCACCAACATGCTTCTCACTACTCCTCAGCTGCTCACATAAGGGGCATTAACTCCTTTAAATTTGGGGTGCCTTCTGGGAAAGCCAGATTATCTATAAGCCCAGGCTGGTCTTGTCCAGGTTTGTCTCTCCTTGACAATCAGCGATACTCAGAGGAGACTTCTCAGTTTGATGGTGTGGACAATGGCACTGCCTGGGACTTTACCACTATGGGAAAAGTGTAAGGCATTGGTAGGGTTTCTCCAGCCAGGAAGCCAGGCAAGCTTTTTCCCATGACAAATGATGAGTTTTATTTTAATTATGATAAGTATGTATTTAACTGGGCCAGGGAGGGTTGGGCGTGCTGGGGGAGGGCATTGGGTTTTGATATGTTCCCTCAGCTTCCCCCTCCCAGTATTTTAATTTAGACATTTCCAGGCATACAGAAAAATTGAAATAAATTTATAATGAACACCCAGTTACTCATCACCTAAATTTCACAATTAACATTTTATTATACTTGCTCTTTCACATATCCATCCATCAATCCATCCCTCCGACTTTTTAAAAATGAAAATCTACAAACATACCAAATAATTGAAAGAATAGTACAAGGAGCACCCTCATACCTTCCTCATAGAGTCAACAATTGACAATGTTTTATTTGTTTCTCGTTGTCTTTCTCCTTGAACCATTTGAAAGTTAGTTTGATTATATTTCATCCCTAAATACTTCAGCACACATCTTTTAGGAATAAAGGCATTATTCTGTATAACCACAACATTACTATCACACTGAAGAAAACTAACAATAATTTTATCTAAAATCATCAAAAATATCCCATCTATATTAAAATTTCCCCAAACTTTCCAACCTTTTGAATTAAAAATAATCATAATCCAATCAAAGTAGATTTTTGTTGCATATATGTCTGTAGCATCTTTTAATCTAGAACCATTTCCCATTTTAAAAAAACTTTTTATTTTGAAATAATTATAGATATACAGGTATTGCAAAGATAGTACAGAGAGGTTCCATGCATCCTTCACCCATTTTCTCTCAATGGTTACGTCTTGTGTAATGATTAATGCAGTATCATAACCAGAAAAATCAATGTTGGTACAATGTATGTATATTCTTATGCTGTTTTTTCACAGACATAGCAGTAGTAATGGGTAGATTCCTGTAACCGCCACCACAATCAAGATATAGATTTATATCATCACCACAAATATCTACTGGTGTCATCATTTTACCACTTTGAGTGAATGTAGAAACCTTACCCCCTGTTATGGACTGAATGTGTCACCCCAAAATCCCTGGGTTGAAATCCTAATCCCCAGTGAGATGGTATTAGGAAATGGGGCCTTTGGGAGGTAATTAGGTCATGAGGCTAGAGCCCTCATGGATGGTATTGGTGCCCTTTCAAGAAGAGTCATGAGAGAGCTTGCTTCCTTCCTGCCTGTTCTCCACCGTGTGATGACACAGCAAGAAGACAAGACGGCCATCTGTAAAACAGGAAGATAACTGTCACCAGACACTGGATTTGTTGGCACCTTGATCTTGGACCTCCAGCCTGTTGTTTAAGCCAACAAGTCGATGGTATTCTGTTATAGCAGCCCAAACTAACTAAGACACCTCCTTTTAGGCTCCCTGTTTATGTCATAATAGTCTTAAATATTTACTCTATATACATTGAGATGCAGGCCAAACAACGCTATGCTTTTTGCTTTGACCATCAAGCATAATTTAGACAACTCAAGAGGAGAGGGAAGGTTTATTCTATGTAGCCGCGTTTTTGCTTTTACCGTTGTTCGTTCTTTCTTCCTGATGTTCCAAGTTTCCTTTTTTTTAAAATCATTTCCATTCTGTTTTGAGAATGTTTTAAAGCCATTATCTTAGAGTAGGTCTCGTGTGGAAAATCCTCTTACTTTTCCTGTATCTGAGAATTTTTTTATTTCTCCTTCATTCCTGAAAAATATTTTCGCAAGGTACAGAATTCTGGGTTAACAGTTCTTTCTTTTCAGCACGTGAAAAAGGTTGTGCTAGAACCATCCAGCTTCCATGGTTCTGATGAGAAATCTGCTGTCAATTGAATTATTTCTGCCCTTTATGTAAGGTGTCATTTCTCTCTTGGTGCTTTCAAGATATTTTCTTGGTCTTTAATTCTTTAATTGTCTGAAGTTTGATTATGATGGTTCATGGTATGGATTTCTTTGGGTTTATCCATTGGGGGTTTTGCCCAGATTTTTAAATCTACAGGTTTACATCTTTTTCCATATTTGAAAGAATTTCAGTTATTCTTTCTTTTCCATATTTGAAAAATGTTCAGCCATGATTTCTCCAGATACTTTTTTCAACACCGTTCTCTTTCTTCTCTATTTCTTAGACTCCAGTGACACAAATACTATATCTTTTGTTATCATCTCACAGCTTTTTGTGGTTCTGTTCACTTTTTTTCAGCCATTTTCTCTCTGTTGTTCAGCTCAGGTAGTTCCTATCATCTCTTCCACTTCACTGATTCTTTCCTGTGTCCCCTCTGTTCTGCTGTTTTTAAAACGTTCAATGATTATATTTTAAAAAATTCTAAAATTTCCATATGGGTTTTCTTCATATATTCTATTACTTTACTGAGACTTTCAGTTGTTTCAGGGGTTCATAATTGCCCACTGAAGTGTTTTTATGATGTGGCTGCTTTAAAATTCTTGCCTAATTCCAACATCTGTGTCACCTTGAGGTTGATGTCTGTCGATTATCTTTTCACTTTCAAGTGAAGATTTTCCTGGTTCTTGGTCTGACATGTAATTTCCAATTGTACCCTTGAAATTTCTGGTATTATGTCATGAGACTCTGGATCTTATCAAAATCTATTTCAGCAAGTCTCCTCTGACTTGCTGCGCTGGTTCGGGAAGAGGGAGGTTATGCTTTGCTACCATCACGTGGGGGTGAAGGTCCAGGCTCCCCACTTGGGCTCCCTTGGCACCCTGGGAGGACAGGGGTGCTTCCTTACTACTTGGTGGAGGTGGGATTTCAGGCTCCCTGCTAGGCCTCCGCTGACGCCTCCTAGGCTGGGGGGAGCGAGGCCCAAGTCCCTTCTTGTTGCTTCTGCTGGGGGTAGGTAGAAGGCCTCGTTACCTCTGGGTAATGTGTAAGTTTGGCTTCCCTCTCAGCCTTCTCTGACACAACCGGGTGGGGCAGGGGGGAGCACCTTTTTACAGCCAGGCAAAGACGGAAGTCCAGGCTCCCCACTCAGTCTTTGCTGCCTGGTAATCGGTGGCTTTTTGGATATCTTGTTGCTTAAGTGAACCAATATTGGCCTTACAGAAGTATACACTAAGTGATAGATTTCTCCACAAATTTCCACTTCCTGGAATTGCTTCTCCATTTATTGTTCTAAGATGATCCTGGGTTGCCACTCTAATATACTGTGGTGTTTTACACTTCCTAATGCAGAATTATCACCCTATGTTTTGACATAAAATGCTCTGGAGTGGTACTTTATTATAAAATTACAAAACTTTGGCCTGCTCTCAGATGTTGGTATGTAGGGTCTCTGTGGATAAAAAGGACAATTGATATTTTTAGATTAGCTGTAACCTCTTGAGTTTTGATCCAGTGAGACTGAGTGTTTTATTACATTGTTTATGAAAAGAAAAAAAATCTAATGTATATAGTGGCTGAGAGCATGGATTTATTTTTTGCCCTAATCCCTTGTCTGGATTTCAGATCATAATTTTAAATATACATTTGTCCATAGAATTTTAATCCTCATTTAATTTTTGCCAATGGAATTTCAGGAATCTATCCAAATTTTTCTAAAATATTAGGTTAGTTTTCTTCACTGTCAAAGTATTTCCTAAAGGGATAGGATTTTTTTTTTTTTTCTCTTCCAAAATTGTGCCTTATAGATTTCTTACTGTTGCCTTGGTCAGGAAGAGAAATAATTATTAAAGCAAAAACTTCTCTTCAGTTAATATTGTTTACTGATTAAAGTCTATGACTTGCACTAGAGACTAGGCTAAGTGTGGACATTATACAAAATGAGATCAACAGTCTGTGCTTTTTCCAGATACATGTGTTACAACCTGACGTTCACTTCAGTAAGTCTGGCAGATGAGCCACATAAAAGGAACTGGGAAGCAAGAGACCTTAGTCTCAGCACAAGTTTATTGCTGAACTTTGCTGCGTCACCTTAGTCAAATCCCGTAGCATCCCATGGTCTCAATTTCCTTACCTGTCAATGAGAATAAAAATACTTACCACTTCTAACTTCTACAGTTTTTGTTAGAGAACATTTAAATTTGTGCCATAAATATAGATAATATTGCTAAAGATTATCTACCTCTTTTTATTTTTTCCTAAAAAAAGTATCTGCAAACGCACCTAGCTTTTCAGCTGCTTCTGGTCTCAAAAATGTCTTAGAGCAAAGGGAATCAGAAACCTGCTAGGATAGATTAAAAAATTTTCAGACTTCATCTACAGGATTGATTATGTCCATTTTTGCTAGGAGTGAGAACCAAATTTATTTCTCTCTCCTGGATACTCTGATTCTTTAGCTGTTGGGCATCTAGTTATGTCACCCATGCGGATTAAGGCAGAAGCCTCGCACATGGTTTGTAGAACTGTGTAGCAGACATACGTGGGTTGAAATAGCTGTAATTAGAAAGTCAATCTCACCTTTAGGAAATATGCTGAAGCATGTGGATATTCTGAATTGTCCCAGAAGGACAATAAAAGTAAACCAAATGCTCTCCAAGTGAGAATAATTATAAAAATACAAAATTTGAAATGATGAACACAAAGGTTTGAATCATAAATATTTATTTCTAGAGAAACAGTAAAGGCAAACTCATTTCCTGTTTCAGAGGACGAGGCTCAGTGGTAGTTGGACCATACCAACAGTACTGCTGTGTCGAAATGGGATTTTCTGCATGAGGCCATTTGTAGGGGGCAAGAAGCCCTGTCGCCACCCTCATGGTGGACAGGATCTCCTTCCCTGCATCTCTGCACTGGTTCTTAGATGTGATAAGGAACTCACGAAACGACCTTGCAGATTTCATCTTCTATTCATAACTTCAGAGTCTGAAATTAGGGAGTGAGCCAAAGCTAGGTATTACATGGACTTTAGCTGTGGATGTTAAGGTCATTTCGCAATTGGCTGCAAAGCACATTTTTGACTGGTAGAAAAAATGCAAAGCAACGTTTAGAGTTTTCTTTACGTGTCTAATAGTGGTTTACTTCCCTGCCATGTAGCTCACTCTGAGGAGTGCAGTAGGTACGGGCCAGGAGGCCATGGCGAGGGAGGATCCGTGAGGCTCTGCTGGTGTAGCTGCTGAGGAAGCCAGGTGAAATCATTCTGCCCTTCCCAGCTTGTAGGTTTCATTGTTTTACACAGTGGGGTGATTGTCCGCCTGCTTGGCCAACACCAGGCTCTTTGAGGTGCCCAGAAAACCCCCATGTAAATGCACAGCTAGACAGTTGAGTGTACAGCTGACTTTGTGCCTCATGCAGCCCTCGGGGCACGCTCCCCTCTGGCCCAGGAGGCTTGCCTCTAGGGTGTGCAAAGAAACTGCCTTACTTGAAAGCATTCCCGTGGGCAGGGTGATTTCAGAGACACCTGTGAGAGTCTCCCTCCCTTTGAAAACAAACAGACCCCCTCACCTGCTTCCCTTCCCTTCTCCCCAGGGACCTTGAATCCCTCACTTTCTCATGAAAACCCTTCATTCCTTAGAGCTCATGTTTAGAATGCAGGCCCAGGGGAAGGAGCTGCGATTGCCTGAGGCCTTACCATATAGAAAACCCTGTGCCGGGAGACTGACATCCAGAGATGTTATTCTTATTTTTTTAGATGAAGAAACAGAGGCTCAGAAGTATACCTTTGCACAAGGTGACAACGTATGTCATAGAACCAGCCTTCAAACTCAGATTCTTCAGACTCCAAAGTCCCTGCACTCTCTGGGCCCTCTCCTGTCTCCCTGGAACTGAGATTTACCGAAGTTCCCACATTCCGGTTCACCTTGCCTAAAAGGACACAGAGTGCTGGGCTTTAACCCCTCCTGGAGAGGGAGAGAGCAGCTAAGCTTTGTGGGCTGAGAAAGCTTTGGGCCTCCCAAGGTGTGCGGAGTCCAGGCCCAGAAATGATGACGGCTGGGGTCCTAGCTCTGGCCTCCAGGCACAAGGCAGAGACCCTGCTCCCCGGGGCAACCTGCCAAGGTGTCTCATTCAGGCTGGAGCCCCTTGTGGGAGAAGGGGGAGAGGGTATGTGTGGCTGACTCCTGCCTGCACCAGGGCTCTCGTGCCCTTGTTCCATCCGGAGGGCTGCAGCTTGCTTGAGAGGGCAGTGTGGGCATAAAAGGTTCCTGTGCATTCTGTTGGTTTTACTAGGTTCCTGTGCATTCTTTTCATTTCACCAGGTTCCTGTGCATTTCTGTTCATTTCACCAGGTTCCTGTGCATTTCTGTTCATTTTACCAAGTTCCTGTGCATTTCTATTCATTTCACTAGCTAGGGTATAAGCTGTGAGCCTGAGTAAGGGTGGGGCACCGAAGCTGGGCTTGTCAAGGGCTGATGGCAGAGTAGAGTATGAGGCCCCAGAAGGCTCTCTGGTGCTGTCTTGATGGGACATGCCTGCAGCTTTCCACTGCCCTTCAGAGGTTCATCTTGTAGTTGAGACCCTAATGATCAGTGTGGCTGACACACAGCTGGAGAAGGCAGTCGGAGTTACTCAGACTAGACCCCTCACCTTCACTGTCTGGTCCGGGGATCTCTCCCATGTGCTGCTATAGAAACCTCAACCTTCTAAGACTGTATTATGATTATCTGTTTACTTACTAATGGCAGTTTCCTTGAAGACAGGCCAGTTGTGCTGGTCTCAGCATGCCCCTTGTCTTTTGTGACACCTGAACATGAGGAGATGTTCCTAGTTAAGCTGGAACCGGACAACAGCTTTGGCCCAATTACAGGAATGAGGAAGATTTCATCGGGAATGGGGAACAGAAGGTAACGGTTAACTGTGTTTCTGGAAAAAGTCTCCTTCTGCTCAGTGGGGCTGTGAATAAGAACCATGTGTGTGAACTGGAGTAGGAGGCACTGACCGCGGCTGCCTGGACCCTGGCTCCAGCCGGGGAAACGGGGCTAGCTAGAGGGACTTTCCAGAAAAGGGAATAGCAACCTTGCCCTGGGACAAATCCTATAGTGTTTTTTTTTTTTATTTTTTTTTTTGCGATACGCGGACCTCTCACTGTTGTGGCCTCTCCCGTTGCGGAGCACAGGCTCCGGACGCGCAGGCCCAGCGGCCATGGCTCACGGGCCCAGCCGCTCCGTGGCATATGGGATCTTCCCAGACCGGGGCACGAACCCGGGTGCCCTGCATCAGCAGGCACACTCTCAACCACTGCTCCACCAGGGAAGCCCCCTATAGTGCTTTTTCAGGTAAGTGTAATCTGCTAGCATGAAGGCTGTACCTATTATTTCCATTTTACCTGCTATTTAAAAAGAGACCCTTGAACATTCAGAAGGCAAATAAAGCAATCCTGCCAATTTAATGAAGATGAAGCTGTAAGAGTGTCAACTACTCTCTGAGGAACCTGGCGGCCAGAGGGAAGGAGGGGCAGGGGTGTGCTGTGACTCATCCCATGAGGCCAGGACTTTTTCTAGTTTTCTTTTAGCACGTAGGGTCTCTGAATGGGGCGTGGGGAGCTCTGCTATGAAGGAACCATCCAGAAACCTCAGCCCTGTGAATTTACCCTTCCACTTGCCTTGTTTTGTCTCTCCACAATGAGATGGGAGGAGTGACATGGCTGTCAGAAAACCCTCATCCCTCTGGGTTGGTGAATGTTTCCCTCTGGTATCTCTGAGCCAAGGGGTCCGTACTGAAGACAAGCCTCTGTCCGGTGCCCTCTGAGGCATGCAGCCTGTCTACAAAGCTAGTCAGAATGCAGGGGAAGGAGCCCTGTCTGTCCTCTCAGTAATCCCCATGTCACCACACCTCCAAAGGCTGCTCACCCTGACAGAGGGGATGTGATGGGCAGCCTGTCAAATAGATTGTGAGTGCATTAGCAGGATTAGTGGTGAAGGCGAATATTTCAGCCTTTCCAAAATTCATTCACAGCCTCTGAGACTGGCCTGCTCAGCGTTTCTGTATTTTCATTCCACAACAGAGTTTAATTTATAATATTAGTATAGAATGCTATCTGAGATTTCTTTTCCTTCTAACCGATAAGCCAGCTGAAATACTTTAGCAGCCTCGCAAAACCAGATGCTTTGTTCTTGGCAGGGATTGAAGTATGACTGATTTTATTTTTGCTTGTCAAAGTAATATACCCTCATTGTGGAAAAATTGGATCAGAAAAGTATAAGGGAGAAATTTAAAATATTCAGTCCTTTCACCAGATATTACCTCTGATGCCATCTTGTGTCTTCATGCAGTTTTTCATCTATGCATAGATATTAAACAAAATTGCAATTATATTGTATATTGGATTTGGTTTCCTTTTTTAGAAAAACAAATATTATATCATCAACTTTTGCCAGTTTTCTTGCACTTTTAATGAAAACACCTGTGAAATATTTTATGTGACTATATTTGCAGTTCTCTATTGATGTGTAACAAATTACCACAAACTCAGCAACTTAAAGTAATACCTGTTTATTAGCACACAGTTCTGTAGATCAGAAGTTGGGGTCTCTGCACAGGTCTCAGAAGGTCAAAATCAAAGTGTCAGCTGGGCTAAGTTCTCCTCTGGAGGCTCTGGGGAGAATCACTTACAAGCTCATTCTTGTCATCAGGTTTCAGTTCTTCGAGATGGTACGGCTGAAGTCCTCATGTCCTTGCTGGTTGTTAGCTGGGGACTGCTCTTAGCAGCTGGAGGCCACCTGTCTTTCTTTCTTTTTCTTTTTGTTTTTTTTTTCAAGAAGATGTTGGGGGTAGGAGTTTATTAATTAATTTATTTTTGCCGTGTTGGGTCTTCGTTTCTGTGCGAGGGCTTTCTCTAGTTGTGGCAAGCGGGGGCCACTCTTCATCACGGTGCGTGGGCCTCTCACTGTCGCGGCCTCTCGTTGCGGAGCACAGGCTCCAGACGCGCAGGTTCAGTAGTTGTGGCTCATGGGCCTAGTTGCTCCGCGGCATGTGGAATCCTCCCAGAGCAGGGCTCGAACCCGTGTCCCCTGCATTAGCAGGCAGATTCTCAACCACTGCACCACCAGGGAAGCCCCTGTCTTCCTTTGACATGTGGCTCCCTTGATCTGCAAGGCAGCAATGGTGCATTGACTCCTTATTGTGTTTTGAATCTCTGGCTGCTTCTCTGATCAACTGAGAAGACGCCTTGCTTTTCAAGGACCCATCTGATTAGGTCAGGCCCACCGGAATACTCTGTCTCAAGGTTGACTGTGTCCTATAACAAGACCTAATCAGGGGAGTCAACTTCATCATATTGATAATTGCCAGGATTATGCAGGGCATGTATCTCAACTTACCACAATATTATAACTTACTTAATAGTCTCCCTGTTTTAAAAAACTGAGTCATATGGCCACAATTTCATAGTTATGTCTGCCAAAGCACTGCTTCCTGGATTAAAAAATGAGATACATTGCCTCTTTGGAGCTTTGTTTGGGAATCCTGCTTTTGGTGAATCAGGTGTGAGAGTGGGGCTATTGCAGTCTTTTGCTGTACAGTTGGTGTATTAGTTTTCTAGGATCGCCGTAACAAAGTATCATGAACTGAGTGGCCTAAAACAATAGAAGTTTATTGTTTCATAGTTCTGGAGGCTAGAAGCCTGAAGTCAAGGTGTCAGTAGAGCTATAGTCTCTTTGAAATCTGCAGAAGAATTCCTTCTTGCCTCTTCTTGGTCCCTGGTAGTTAGCCGGCAATCCTTGGGTTTCCTTGCTTTGTAGCTGCATAACTGCAGTGTCTGCCTCCCCCATCAGTGCCATTGTTTCTGTGTGTCTGTGTCTCCACGTGGACATCTTCATATAGGGACACCAGTCACATTGGATTAGGGACCCACCCTACCCCAGTATAATCTCATTTTAACTTAACTAATTACATCTGTAACAATCCCATTTTAAGATAAGCTCACATTCTGAGGCTTTGGGTATTAGGACTTTAGTATATTTTTTGGGGGGTGGATACAATTCAACATTTAACAATTGGTATAGAATGTTAGGTGACTAGCTTAGTGGAAACTGAATGGACACCTAGAGTGGTAGGTCTTGAATCAGAAGCAGATGCTACAGGTGTAGTTATTTCAGCAAAGATTGGGTAAGCTGGCTGGGCTGTGGGGTAGCATGCTAGCAGGTGGTGCTGGGCCAGGTTTGACTACTTATTCCTGCAGATAGGAATATAGTGATATCAATATCCTGGGGTTAAGGCCATGCCTGAAATTTCCTGTTGTAAAATCCTTTGCCCAAGCTTTGACTAGTGGCCCCGAGGTTCAGTGAGCTGAGTGCTGTAGACAAAGGGCAGATACAGCTAAGGCTTCTCTGAGAAGTGGTCCTGGAAGCAGTGACTATGTATAGTGCTGGAAAATGTATTTCCACCCCTCTTTTGCTTTTGCTGTTGACTTAAGTTTGCACAGATCTTTTTAGTTTGGAAAGTGATTTCACAGTTTATTATCTTTTGTAATTTTCACATCCACCCTGTGAAGTTGAAATGGCTATTTCTTTTTAGGTATAGTGAAATTAAGTAGTAGTATATGATAACTGCCAACACAATGAAAAGTAGATATTACTGTTTAGTTTTACAGATGAGAAGCTAAGAAAGGTTAAGGGACTTGTCTCATGGCACTTGTAAGCTGTAGAACTGGGACCGGGACTCGTGTCTGTGTCTTTCCTAGGCTTGTGCATTGTCCCCACACTGTGCTACCAAGCTGACCACTAACTTGGACCTGCCTAGAGAATGTCAGCACCAGCATAGCACAGGGATGCCAGAAGTCCCACTTTCAAAAGTATTCTCTAGACTCAACACTGTGTGACCTTGGAAGCTTAGGTTAATTTTCCTTGGCTTCATTGATTCAACAATTTTTTCTTATTTTCTTTTTTTTTCCAGCTTTATTGAGATAAAATTGAAATATAACATTTTGTAAGTTTAAGGTGTGCAATGTGATTATTTGACACATGTATATATTGTGAAAATGATTACTACAGAAAGATTGGTTAACACCTCCATCAACTGACATAATTAGCTTTTGTGTGTGTGTGGTGAGAAGATTTAACTTACTCTTTTAACATCTTTCAAATATACAATACAGTATTGTTAACTATAGTCACCATGCTGTGCATTAGATCCCCAGAACTTAACAAAGAACTAAAGTTTGTACCTTTGGCCGACATCTCCCCACTTCCCCCACCCCCAGCTCCTAGCAACAACCATTCTACTCTGTTTCTACGAGTTCAGCTTTTTTAGATTCCACAAATAAGTGAGATCATACAGTATTCTTTTCTTTGTATAATTTCTTTGCTTATTTCACTTAGCGTAATGCTCTCAAGTTCCATCTACGTTTTTACAAATGGCAAGATTTCCTTTTTTTAAAAAAAAATTATAAATTTGATTATTTATTTATTTTTGGCTGCGTTGGGTCTTCGTTGCTGCACGCGGACCTTCTCCAGTTGTGGTGAGTGGGGGCTACTCTTCGTTGCGGTGTGCAGGCTTCTCATTGTGGTGGCCTCTCTTGCTGTGGAGCACGGGCTCTAGGTGCGCGGGCCTCAGCAGCCGTGGCACGCAGGCTCACAGGCTACAGAGCGCAAGCTCAGCAGTTGTGGCACACGGGCTTAGTTGCTCCGTGGCATGTGGGATCTTCCCAGACCAGGGCTTGAATCCGTGTCCCTTGCACTGGCAGGTGCCACCAGGGAAGTCCCAAGATTTCCTTGTTTTTTTTTCCCAACCACTGTGCCACCAGGGAAGTCCCAAGATTTCCTTGTTTTAATGGCTAAATAATATTCATATATTTACATTTTTATCTATCTAATGTATGTATATATAAAGTGGCATTTTATTTATCCATTCATCCATTGGTAATCACTTTGGTTGTTTCCATATTTGATTATTGTGCATAATGTTACAGTGAACATGGAAGTGTAGTTATCTCTTCAAGATAGTACTTTCATTTCCTTCAGATACATATCCAGAAGTGGGATTGCTGGATCATGTGGTAGTTCTCTTTTTAATTTTTCAAGGAAACTCCTACTGTTTTCCATAGCGGTTGTACCAATTTACATTTTCACTAACAGTGCACAAGGGTTCCCTTTTCTCCACATCCTAACCTACAATTGTTATCTCTCGTCTTTTTGATAATAGCTGTTCTAAAAGGTGTGAGGTGATATCTCATTGTGGTTTTGATTTGCATTTCCCTGATGATTAGTGATGTTGAGCGCCTTTTCATGAACTTGTTGGCAATTTGTATGTCTTCTTTGGAAAAATGTCTATTCAGGTCCTCTGCCCATATTTTTAATCAGACTATTTGTTTTTCTGCTATTGAGTTGTATGAGTTACTCCCCTTCATCCCTGACATTTTTTCTTTTTGATGTCACGATTTATGTCTTTTTATACTGTGTGTCCATTAACAAATTATTTTAGCAATCATCTCACTCTCTCCTGACGTGCAAAGTTTCTGCTGAGAAATCCTCTGATTAGCCTTCTGGGGGTTCCCTTGTATGTGAAGAATTTTTTTCTCTTGCTTCTTTTAAAATTCTTTCTTTGTCTTTGATTTTAGACAGTTTCATTATAATGTGTCTTAGAGCAGGTCTTCGGGGTTGAAATTATTTGGAGATGTGCGAACTTCATGAACTTGGATGTCCAAATCTCTCCCCAGTGTTGGGAAGTTTCAGCCATTATTTCTTTAAATAAGCGTTTGCCCCTTTCTCCCTCTCTTCTACTTCTGGGACTCCAATAATACATGATTTTTTATCTTATAGTTCATATGGGCTTTCTTCAATCTTTTCATTCTGTTTTCTTTGTTCTCCTCTTACTGGATAATGTAAAAAGATCTGTCTTCTACCTCACAGATTCTTTCTTCTACTTGATCCACTCTGACGTTGATGCTATTACATTTTTCATTTCATTCATTGTATTCTTCAACTCCAGAATTTCTGTGTTGTTGTTGTTTTTGATAATGATTTCTGTCTCCCTAATAAACTTCTCATTTTTTAATTGTTTTCCTGATTTCATTGAATTGTCTGTGTTTTCTTGTAGTCACTGAGCTTCCTTAAAATGACTATTTCATATTTTTTATTGGGCAGATCTCAGATCTTCATTTCTTTGAGGTTGGTTACTAGAAAATTATTGTGTTTCTTTGGTGGTGTCATGTTTCCTTAATTTAAAATTTTCCTTGAGGTTTTGTATATATTTGAAGAAGCAGTCACCTCCTCCAGTCTTTACTAACTGACTTTCAGAGAAAAATACCTTCCGTTTCTCTAAATATCATCCATGTTAGGAATTCTGAGCTTTTCTCAGATCTTTTCTATTGATACTCCTGTTCCATAGTTCTTGTTCCCTCTTGGTGGGGGAATTCTGAAGATTGTACAACTTTTCTCAATCCTGAAAAGCCACACTTGGTGTTAGCGTCCTCCATTTTGCTTTCCGTAGGACGCTACTGAATGCTCACATTTGTGTGTGTTCTCACAGCTCTGAAGATTTGGGCTGGCTTTCTGCATGTGTGCACTAGCTTTCTGCAAGGGCTTGCCCTTGCTGCCATAGGGGGCATGCTCAGGGAGCTGACCACAGGGTGGGGCCAGGCTGTGGAGCATTGGGGGTGTCTGGACCAGTTGGGGGGATCTGTGGGTGAGCCCAGTGGTTCATTGGTGGGCTTCCTGATGGAATGTACAACACAGTTAGTAGGATCCATGTTCTTCTTTTTTTTTTTTTTTTTTTTTTTTTTTGCGGTATGCGGGCCTCTCACTGCCGTGGCCTCTCCCATTGCAGAGCACAGGCTCCAGACGCGCAGGCTCAGTGGCCATGGCTCACGGGCCCAGCCGCTCCGCGGCATGTGGGATCTTCCCTGACTGGGGCATGAACCCGCGTCCCCTGCATCGGCAGGCGGACCCTCAACCACTGCGCCACCAGGGAAGCCCAAGATCCATGTTCTTTTGATGCTTCCCAAGACCCCTAGCTGCTGTTCTCCGAGCCCACTCCCCAGTCATGCAGCACACCTCAGTATTCTGGGTGGGGTGGGAAAGAATTGGGTGTCTTTGGTGGTGTTGCACATAGCTGGGGAAGCTGGGTGCTCACTCACATGCTCACATTTTCCCTCATCAGAAGAATCACAGGCTGAGGAGGTCTCTCTTGGCACTGAGCTGTGCTGTCTTGGGGAGGGGTGGTGTAGGTAAAATGAAACTGATCCTCTTACCCTCTTGATTGCATCCAATCTTGGAATATTTTTTTCCTCCAGCCATGTGGTGGAACTTCTCTACTAGACTGCTGGACTTCCACAAAGGCACCCTCATCTGTAGGTGATGATTTAAATAGAATTCTTTGAGAGGAAGGTGGTAGAAAACTCTTATTCCACTGTGCTGATGCTGTCACTCTTCTTAACATTTATTTCTTGAGCGCTTATGTGCCAAGCTCTATTCTAGGCCCTAGAATTACAGCAACATAAGATAAAATGCTTGAGGAGTTTGTCTTCTAGAATTACATCAGTTTCATTATTTGGAAAGTGGGGGTAAAAACAATTATATGCCTAATTAAGTTGTGAAGAAAATCATTCATGTAATGAGTTTAGCCCAGTGCCAGGCACATCATAGTTTTCAGTAAGTGTCAGCTATTTATATAGAGATCACACACAGTGGGAGGTGGATCTAAGTCTTGACTCTTCGGGTGGGCACACTGAATAATCTGGGGGAAGGTGGAAGTTTGGATCCTTGGAAAGCACACCTTTGCCAGATCTAGGATTGAAACACAAAGCTGGAATACAGTGTTGTCTTGAGGGCAGTGGCAGGGCCTCCCAAAGAGCAAGGTTTGGGGGACATGCACCAAGTTCATCTGCTCATTCAACATATGCTTCTCCACCCCAGTTGCCCAGAGCTGTGGCCAGAGGTGAAGGATTCCTCACTGCAAAGGAAGAATCAGTGAGGACCAAAAGCGATGCAACACCAGTCACATTGTGTAGAGTGCATTGCTGGTTTTACATTTTGTTTTGCCTAAGTGGCCCACTGTATTATTAGATGCCTGTCTTAAATTCCTACACCTCAGTATGTGGTATTAACTCCAGTAGAAAACATGCAACCCGCCCAAAGCTAACACAGTTTAAGAAATGTAATATTTTATATGCATCACATTTTAAAAAGCTGTTTTTTGTTGAGGAATGGGGTAACCACTACCGGACATTTTACTTTGCCTTGGGGATACAACTCTGAGAGTTGGAGTTTATACTATAATTTAGCTAATCTGCTCAGATTCAGCATCTGTATTCCTTTAAGTACCATTTAATATTACAGCAGGAAATCTTTACTGTTTTTCTATGATAAAGAAGCATTACTAGACTATACTGTATTATGTGCTCCAACTGGCTTTGCCGTCTCTAGTGAACTGTAGACAAAGTGGAAACAGGTAGTGAGTGGAGAGGAGATGCTCGCATGATCAGCCCACAAGGGTTGCATCCCACAAGGGTTATAGGTCTGCAGCATGCATGTCGGGCCCACAGAGCAGGGCTCAGGTCTTTCTAGAGCCCCCTGAGAGGGAGAAAGTGAAGTCTGTCTCTCGGGTTGGTTGTGATGCTTATATGAGATATGAGATAGTATGTACAATAAACCTCACCCACCGTGGGCATTCGGCAAAAACGGTTTACTCTCCTTTTTTTATAATCTTCTGCTTTATGAATTCAGTTTTCTTCTGTATTTTTTCAAAGCAGTTATATATTAAACCACATTCATTTCTTATTCCTAGCTGGAGGATCTGGCACACAGAAGGGATCGGTGGGAGTTTGTGGGGCGAGTTGGTTGTGGTATTTGGTGTAAAGGTGTTTCCTGTCCAGGTCCCTTGTTGGCAGCAGTAGGGGAGGGTTTGGAGATTCGGTTCTGTCTCCCAGCTCTTGAGCAGCCCACACAGACAGGTTAGACGTAGCTGGTTAGGCTCTTTCCAGGTAAAGCTCATGGGAGAGTTATTCCTGTCTCTATATTTGAGCTATGTAATACATATGCCCTGCCTTTAAATCTGCCTTTCAAATACCTGGTCACATTCTATGCACCTGGAACAGTACCAGAGTTTGCAAATTCACGGAAGAACTAGATAGCCCCTGCCCTTTGGAAGTCAATGATTAAGTAGCAGAGAAAGTACTATACAGACAGACAGATACACACACAGACACACACTCATGCATACATATACGTATGTGCTTGTGTGTGTGTGTGTGTGTGTGTGTGTGTGTGTGTGTGTGAGTATTTTGGGAGATAGTGTTCTAAAGTAAGGGGAAGCACTCAATGTGAGAGATTCAGAGTTGTGAGTGTGGGGACCATGTTTTATATGTGTCACAGTTAGGATCCATCGTCCAATAAGAACATAGGTCCATAGAAAGTCAAAGGAATAAGGCTTAAAGTGGAAGCAGTCCCAGAATAAGGCTGCCTCCTTAAGAGGGAGCTCTCGTTCTCAGTAAATATACGTCTAGTTAGAGAGACAGTCACGTGCACGTCCCTGGATGAAAGGGAGTGCAGCTCGGTGAGATGTGTCATAGAGGCAAGAGGAGGACCCAGAGGGACCCATGGCTCCTCAGAGCTATGGGAGATGAGGAAGGAGAGGGAGAGAGTTTAGTGTCAGTGAGCGTCAAAGGGCTTCGGGAGAAGGGGAGTGCTAGGTCTGGAAGGATGCTGTAAAAAGGCCTGGCTGCAGTCTTGTCTAAGCAGGGAGATCAAAGAGCCTTTACTAGATTTAAGACAATGAGGCACACATTCTTGGGGAGCCAGGTGCTTCTGTGGCCAAGGACTCTGCAGCTTGTCTGGCTGGCTCTCAGTAACGTGGCTGAGAACAGACATGCGGGACTGATTAGAAAACTGCTATGCTCGGGGAAAAAAATGTAGACATCAGAGACATGAAAATGAAAACATACAAGCAGTTGCAAATGGAATGTGCCTATCTTTGTGGTTTATGTACCCAAAGACCTTGTGAGCAGCCTGTAGATACCGCTGGGGAAAACATGTCTTTGGAGGCCCCTTCGATCTCCCTTGTACACTGATGGCTCTCCTTGGATGGCACCTGAATGTCTATCATAGTTTCTTTTCTGAGGTAGGACCTTCCTCTCACTCATTGTTACCAGGAAGTGAACTGATAACCCACTAAACTCGGGCTTCATCAGACTCTCAGGAGGAAATCTGTGTGTGTGTGTGTGTGTGTGTGTGTGTGTGTGTGTGTGTGTGTGTGTGTGTGTGTAAAACAAAGGGATGAGGGAACCACTCTGGAGACCTATTGTTGACATCTGGAAAGTTACCTAAGCTTTCTGAATCTTAGATTCTTCCTTGGTAAATGGAAATAGTAATACCTATCTTGCCGAATTCTTGAGAGGACTAAATATAGTAACAAATCAAATAGGTTAGTACAATGCGTGGCACATATTAGGTACTCAGTAAATCTCACCTGTTGCTATTGCTATTTTGGGGGTACAAGGTGCTATAATATGGGTACATTCTGGGTATCATTAGAGCAGACTTAACAGTAGTTTTGGTGGGGGTGTGGGCACAGGCAGACACATTGCTGTCCATAGTGCTGAACCATCCTTGCCTAGGGCATGGCTGTGGCTCCCAACCCCAGACCACTGTGGATGCTGCTTAGTCTCTCCCAGGAATTCTGAGTCAGGAACGCTGAATGAAGAGACCCAGATGGTAGAGAAGCAAACTAGCAGTGGCTTTTGGATAAGTCACTGAGAAATTTCTATGGAGAGAAAAAGAGACATTTTAATCCCTTTTAGATACTTATATGACCAAAAAAAAGAAAAACCCATCACCCTAAACTGACATAACTGAAAATGCTGATACTAGTAAGACATGCGTACTGTGTGATGGAAAGCTGTGTACGTGCTAATGTGAATGGTGAGTTTGGGTAGTTAGCAGAATCTGAGAGGGTTGGAGATTGTTTAAGTGAGGCATCATTAACAACTGGGTTAAAACAACATTTTAATAGACATTTTAAAATTTTGGCTCAATAAAATATTTGTAATTTTCACAATGTCACAGAACAAATAAAACCAATATTTTGTAATGTACCTTGTCAATTTCCTGTAATGTTGAAAATTTAAGCACGCTTCTGGGTGTAGTACATTTGTTTGGAGAGTGGGAAGTTTTGAAGGGCAGGTATCTCCCTCACATTTCTTTCCTGGGGTACTCTGGTGATGATTCTGGGTGTATTGTTTTCTCTGGGGCCTCTTTTTCCATTGCCCTCCACTTCTCACAACAGTCAACAGTTAACCTGCCTCCTAATGTCTACCCACTAGTCAATTTATTCTTTCATTCATCCATCCACTTCCAGATAGTCAAATATGGAACTGTTGAACATCTACTGCATATTACATATGCTGGTGCTTTGTTGTGTATTTTGCACCAAGAAAGTAGCTCAACCAATCTGCTTGTTATCATGACAAACCCTGACCTTGGACCCAGCCCCTCCAGAATCCGCTGGTACTGTGTTTATTCTTTCATTCAACAGCACTCACTAAGCACTTATTATTAGCTAGCTACTGTTCTAGGTAGTGGGGATACAGCAAAAAATAGTGCGATCCAGGGACTGGATTACTGAAATGGGCTTTTGATTGATTCCGTTTTTGCCATCGGCCTCCTGCAGTTCACTGTCAGTACAGCCAGAGGTCCTTTTAAACCTAACTTTTGTCATCATTTCTCTGCTCAGAGTCTCCCAATAGCTTCTCATCTCGTTTAGCTGGGGGGTAGTGGTAGAGGTGATGAGAAGAATTTGTATTCTCTCTCTCTGTTTTGAAGGCAGAGCCTATAGGACTCACTGACAGATCAGAAATTGGGTATGAGCCGAAGAGTGAAGTTAAGAACATCTCCATCCTTAGCAAATGGGAACAGAGAGCTACCCGTTACTGAGCTAGAGAAGAGTGACAGGAGCAGATTTGCAAGTGAAAATTCCAAGTCATGGTTTGGACACGGGAAGTTTGATGTACCTATTTGACGTTTAAATGGAGAACGAGCATGCAGTTGGATATAGAAGTCTGGATGGAGTTCAAGCTGGAGATACATATTCTGGAGTCGTTAGTATGTAAAGGGCATTTAAAGGCACAAGTCTACGTGAGACTCACAGTATAGAGAAAAGTTCACAGGACTGAGTTCTGAATCATTACCTTCATCATTTAGAAGGTGGGAAGATGAGGAGAGACAGGGTGGAGACTGAGTAGGGAAGGGTGAAGAATTTGGAAGGAAACTCAATTTGGAAGTGAGTTGTATCAAGGGAAGATATATTTCAATAAGGAGGGTGGGGTGAGGGCTAAAAATTGACTTCTGGAAATCACAGGAGGTCTTGATAAGAGCTGTTTTGGCGGAATAGTGGAGTAAAAAGCCTGACTAAGTTGTGTTCACAAGAGAATCAGGAGAGAGGACATGAGAAAACGTAATGACAACTCTTAAAATAACTTGAAATATGTCAAGGTATCTCATGATTTTCAAAGGGCTAAACACGAATAAACCTTGAGTAGCTTTGTCGTTGCTGTGTTGTTCTAACGTTTCCAAATACTGCATTGGTCTAAAGTGAGGAGGCATCAAGCTGTGAGTATCTCTGAAAAATAGCTGGGAAAGTGCTGAGTCAGCAAAAGGCCGCACCACCTATAGCTTCCCTAGAAGTCACTCAAGGCTTGTCATACAGCGTCACTTAAAGCAATAACAACAGCACCAGCAATAATAGCAACAACTTGGGCTTCCCTGGTGGCGCAGTGGTTGAGAGTCCGCCTGCCGATGCAGGGG
>NW_006790468.1:243144-259187 GCF_000442215.2 Lipotes vexillifer | reverse complement strand
GGGCCCGTGAGCCATGGCCGCTGAGCCTGCGCGTCCGGAGCCTGTGCTCCGCAACGGGAGAGGCCACAACAGTGAGAGGCCCGCGTACCGCAAAAAAAAAAAAAAAAAAAAAAAAACCATCAACTTGTAATAGTCCATTAGAGTTCTTACTCTGTGCTAAGCATAATACTAAGTATGTGTCATGGATTATCTTGTTTAATGCTCACAACCCAGTGAGGTCGGTATTGCTGTTATTTCTGTCTCACAGACTTAGTGGCTTATAGGCAGAGCTGTAGTCCTTTGGAATATTTAGTAAGACCCTGATTTTTATTACTTTTTAAAATATAGGCATTATTTCAAGACTTTGCCAAAGAGCAATGATGTGAAATGATTTTTTTTCAGAAGCGATGTAGGGAATAAGTAAAGACGGTATTCCTCAAAGACTACTATGTGGATTCCTGCTTCATTTCTTACTCACGTCTTTTGGAAATAAAGGTGCCTTTTTTAATGGATGCTGCCCGGCCATTAATAGACAAAGCGTGCCGTCTTCAGGGGCCTTGTGTGACTGTGAAAGCGGCCTGTCCTTCTTGCTCTGGTCCATCTCCTCTCTGATTCCCCCTCTATGATGCCTGTGCCTCTCCTCGCCCCATGTAGAGTGAGGGATTTGCTCACTCAGAAGGAAGCAGAGTGCAAAGTGAGGTCACTGGTTCCCGCTAACTCCTAAGACCTTAACTTGCAGAAACATTTCAGAAATGTTTCCTAAACATTTACAAGAAACAAGAGGTATTTTGATAGGCTTATAAACTTTATTTAGTTTTAACAAATACTGAAGTTACTGGTTTACTATACCGATAGGAATTAAATGTTGCGCTATAAAATTAAAGGCCAAAATAGTTCAGATAGCTATGGCTCTAATTAAGATTTCAGTGCATGGTGGAGTGTGGGGAAAGTAACATTGCACAATCTATGGTCTATTTTTTTAAAAACAGTGTAGCTACTCAAGTTCCATTTATTTAAAAGAGCCTTTTATGAAAAACTTAGAGAACATTAGATTCATTAACAGCACTTGTAAGTTTCCATGAACAAATATGAATTGACCATGACCTCCAGAAATTAGGAGTCTGTTTGGAACCTATTAGTGTAACAGAGTTTTGTACAGTAGCTTTAATCTTTTTCTCCTTGGATAGAATTAAGTACTCAGTTTTTCCTTTTTCTTTTTTACTACCTCTTTCTCCTTAGTTTACTTGCACACACAATTACACAATTTCATATTGTATTCCCAAAGTATAATTTTCTCTTTACTTGTATTTCAATGTATGTTTTTGTTTGCATGATTTTATCCTGCAATAATAATAATATATTTATATTATATTTATGTATTATAATTATATATAAATATATTATTAATACATAATGTTATATATTAATAATATATTTCTATTATATTATTATTATTATTAATGGAAATGCATTTGTAGATATTGTGTATTTTTCCCCAGCTTTACTGAGGTATAACTGACAAAGTGTATATATTTAAAGTGTACAGCGTGATGATTTGATATACACATACATTGTGAAATGATTATCACATTCCAGCTAATTAACACATCCATTACCTCACTTAGTTACGTTTTTGTTTTTTTGCTGTAAGAACACTTAAGATCTGCTCTTTTAGCAGATTTCAAGGATGCAATAACTACAGTCATGCTGTACATTAGATCTCCAGGATTTATTCATCTTAAAACTGAAAGTTTGTACCCTTTGACTAACATCTCCCCATTTACCTACCCCCCAGCCTCTGGTAACCACCATTCTACCCTCTGCTTCTATGAGTTCGACTTTAAAGATTCCACATGTAAGTGAGATCAAACAGTGTTTGTCTTTCTGTGGCTGGCTTATTTCAGTATAATGTATTACAGTTTCATCCACGTTGTTGCAAATGGTAGGATTTCCTTCTTTCTATGGCTGAATAATATTCCATTGTATGTGTGCGTAGTGTGTATTGTGTGTATATATATGTATGTTGTCACACGTATCACATTTCACACATACCACATTCTTTATCCATTCACCTGTTTATGGACACTTAGACTGTTTGCATATCTTGGCTGTTGTGAATAATGAATGCTACTGTGTGTTAACACTCCTCCAAATGGTCTTCTCAGACTTCACAACCCTTACTAACCCCATAGGAACAAGTCGGAAGTTGAGTAAGATATTTAAGGAGGATTTTCTTTACTTTCTTTCACTTTGAAGTTTTTGGAGATTAAAACAATGAAAAGCATCAAGGAAATAAACAAGCTGTGTGTGATTCTGGTTCCCCATTATGTAATCCTTAAGGGATTTTCAGGGGTTGTTAGATGTTTGTTATGAAAATTATGAAATACATTTTATTTTAGCACCATTATTTTCTACTCCTCATTCTTTTCTCTTCTTTTCCTTTTCCTCTCTTCCTCCTCCTCTTCATCATCAGCATCATCATTATTATATAATTAACTTATTTTAGATACAGCTATCCCACTTTTTAAGATTTTTTTTTTTTTTTTTTTTTTTTTTTTCCTTGCGTTATGCGGGCCTCTCACTGTTGTGGCCTCTCCCATTTGCGGAGCACAGGCTCCGGATGCGCAGGCCCAGCGGCCATGGCTCACGGGCCCAGCCGCTCCGCGGCATGTGGGATCTTCCCGAAACGGGGCACGAACCCGCGTCTCCTGCATCGGCAGGCGGACTCTCAAGCACTGCGCCACCAGGGAAGCCCCCCACTTTTTAAGATTTATTTAGCAGCCTCCTGACTTCAAAGGGTCTTGGGTGAAAGTCTCTCCAGAGTTGTGAATGTCTTCGCTCTTTCAGCACGTTAGTGTCAGAAGTCTTTTTTGGCCCTTGATATTGATCAAACACATTTTCCACTGCATTTCACAACTATCTGAAGCCCCTTCATGTAAGGCTTACTATTCTCTGTGTGTGTGTGTGTGTGTGTGTGTGTGTGTGTGTGTGTGTGTGTGTGTCCCTGCCCAATTCCCATTAGGAACGTGGATTTGAATCTCTTCTCTGCTACTTATTAGGTATTTGAACTTGGGTAAATCACTTAATCTTTCTGAGCATCTATTTCCTTATCTATAAAATAGGGATAATAATATCTACCTCATGTATTGGTGCTGATTAAATGGGATAAATTTGACAGGAGAAAAGCTCATTGTAAACTGTGAAGTTCTATTTAATATTAATATATAAATTAGTAATAGTAATAATTTAATTGGAAAAAATTAGGGACTAGAGTTGAAGACTAGAGTTGTTTTTTTTTTTACCATGACACAGACTATTTTAAGTGGTATGGTATAGTTAGACCACACTTTACATAACCATCTTCTAAATTGGGCAATTAAATTGTTTCATACTATTTGGGCCTATAAAGAACACTACATTTGCCATGCTTAGGCACAAATTATTTATCTCCACTTTTGAATATTGCTTTGGAGTTTGGCTCCAGAGGCTAGTCACTCTCTCGCAGGGCCACCATTGCTCTGGTCTTCTGTCTTGTCAACACTGCTGCTCTGCTCTTTGGAGAGTTCCCTTTCCCTTGTGTTCTCTCCGGATCCTAGGAGCGACTCCAGAAAGGCCTGGACAAGAGTGGGGTTGCTGAAGGATGGGCTTTGTGGTTGTTTGTTGGATGCCGAGGCTGGACTAATGATGCCCCTTTACGCTGGGGGATCTTGGTGCTGAGAAAGAGTAGGCTCTGCCTGGAGACAGGGTGGGCACCGCAGAGAACAAGGAGAGCGAGGGCACATCAGGTCAGGCCCTGGGTGCATGTTCCTGCCTAGAGTCCCTGTTGGGTCCCCAGAGCTCTCCCAGCTGGGCTTTATAGGATTACAACTGAATTCACAGCTCAGTCTCCGCCAGAGAGAGCAATTCTGTCTGCAGCAACCCCTCACCCTCACAATGTGGTATCCAAAGTGAGGGGCGTGGGGAAAAGCCTCCAGGCTGCTAGCAGCTCTGCCTTTGAGTGAATGGCTTGTGAAATGTTAGGGAAGACCTGAAACCCTCCTCCCTGGGTGGATATCACCTTCTTCCTTTGGATTTTGTGAAGAACCTGATCCTCTTTGCCTGGATGGAGCCAAATAAACGGGCGTCTCTGAGGAGATTGATGGCTCAGCCATAGAAGTCCCCCAGCGACGTCTGGTTTTGATGTGTGGCTGATGGATATGATCATGCTCAGAAAAGGAGATCACTTGTGCCAGTTTGAGAGAAAGGTCATGTTTTTAATTTAACTTAATTTCCTACACCAAAGAGAATTTTCAATAGGATATTCGACTTTTGCACCTTTAATGAGACCAGATGCTCAGGGGCCTGCAGTCATGAAGAGAAAACACACTTTCTAGTTTACACTTCCACTCTGAGCCTTTTCTAAATTGGGCATGTGCAGTTCCCTTAAGGGTGCCCCTCCTCACTGGGCTTTCTTTCTTTCTTTCTTTTCTTTCTTTCTTTCTTTCTTTCCTTCTTTCCTTCTCTTTTTCTTTCTTTCTTTCTTTCTTTCTTTCTTTCTTTCTTTCTTTCCTTCCTTCCTTCCTTCCTTCCTTCTTTCCTTCCTTCCTTCCTTCCTTCCTTCTTTCTTTCTTTCTTTCTTTCTTTTTCTTTGCTTTTTCTTTCTTTCTCACTTTTCCCCTGTCTCCATTTCTCTCTCTATCTTCTTTTTTCTCTTCCCATCCTTCCTTCCTTCCTTCCTTCCTTCCTTCCTTCCTTCCTTCCTCTCTCCCTTCTGCTCCTTCTCCTCCTCCTTAGAGTTATCTTTGATTGAACACTTAGCATGGGCTAAGCAATATGCTTAGAGCTTTACAAATATATATTCAATTTCTATTTTACAGCTGAAGAAAGTGAGACTCAGCAAGGTTAAGTAAGGAGTCTGGAATACATGGTGTAGTAGGATGATAGGCTGAATAACATAGTCATTAGAAGCTCGGATACTGAAATTAGATCCTCTGGGTTCAAGTCCAGGCTTGGCTGTTTATTTGTAGTTACTTGGGAAAATTACTTAACCTTTTAACTACCAATTTATGTTGATTGTCTTAAAGTTACAAGTTTAATTTTATTTTTAATGATGAAGTTAAACATACAAAAGGGCATATGTATAGTTTATAGGCTAATAAAACAAATACTTGGATACCTTTCAACTAGATTAAGAAATAGAGCATCATCCATACTTTTGAAGTCTTACATGTGTTCCTCCCCTATGCAGCCCGCATCCTCACTTAACCTCCAGAGCTAACCGTGATCTTGGATTTTACTTTTGTTTTTCTCTATAGGTACCATATATACACACACACACACATGCCCCAGTCAATAAACAATATATTGATTAGTGTTGCTTGTTTTTGTACTTCATTAAACTGAGAAATACTGTAATGTATTTTTCTTTGACTTGCTTTTTACACTTTTAACTATGTTTATGAGATTTAATCATGTAGTTTTAGTTCATTTATTTTCAGTCCTAAGTGGAAAGCTGTTATACGACTTCATCTCTATTTAGTCATTCTCTTCTCAGTGGGTATTTGGGTTGTTGCAGCTTTTCGGTATCACAAACAATTCTGTTATGCACATTATTAGACTTTTTTTTTTCTGGGGCACATCTGCTGAACTCTCTTTAGGGTGTAAACCTAAGAATGGGGTGACCAAAGTCATGTATGTTCAACGTTATGCTCAACTGCTTTCTACATTTGTTCTAAAGCCATTTACTGACTCACAGGGTAGACATTTTCCATCTCTCTGCTTCTTCACCAGCTCTTGGTATTGTCAGATTTTAAATCTTTTGCCAATATGGTGAGTGCAAAATATATCTTAATGTTGTTTTAACTAGCAACTTTCATTTCCAATGAAATGGAGCAACTTTACATATATTTATAATTATTTGCATTTTCTCTTACGTAAAGTGCCTGTTTATGTTTGCTTGTTTAATTGTTTGTGCTTTTTGCCCATTTCTCCTCTTAGTCTCATCTTCCCCATTTATTTAATGGGAGGACTATTCTGGAAGCTCTTTAATAGCCCTTACAGCTCTCTGCTGTGATTCAAAGACTGATAGTTTGTTGCTGCTAACTCTCTGTTTTCACATGTTGCGCTCTCCTCTTTGAAACATGTTTGTATTGTATGTCTTAGGGATTGATACCAGCTCATGGCCCTGTCTCCTAGGTCAAGGACAGTATAGAAAAAGTCTTCTGTATAATAGCCCAATAAGTCTTCTGTATAATACATTGTGCACTTTAAATATATACAATTTTATTTGTAAAATAAAATTATTTTACATTATAATAATTATACCTCAGTAGAGCTGGGGAAGAAAACCAAGAAGGAAAAATGTGAGGTAATGGGAAATCAGAAGGTTCAACGTTTGGCCACTTATTAAGCATCAGCATTGCTCTCATATTATCAGAGGCTCAACTCAGTATAAAATTGCCAAGTGGCTGGGATGAGAACTTTTGCATCATAGGTGAATAATAGAGAATATTGCCTGATTGGGTGGCAGGTGGTGGTAGTTGCAGAAGTCTCTTGAAAGCATGTTGCCTTCCTGGAGTTCCCATCCGACATCAGGTCCATGGTGTGGAGTGTCTTGCCTCTGCCTCTTGTAGGCCTTGGAACAGAGCTCAGGATCAGAGCAGAAAATTGGGCCCAATCTTCAGGTGACTGGATTATTGAACTCTCTGTTCCAAGGAGGGATGTGAATGCCCTGAAAATGGTGACAGTACTTGTGAGGGTACCTGGCTTTCCTAAGGAAGTTATAAGAGATGGTTAAAATGACTCTGGAACTCGTGGCTTCTATTTTATTTCCACAGGGCTGAGCAGCATGGAGCTGGGATGGGCAGGGAGTATGTGTCAGTTGGTTGAAGACAGTGAACTAGAATGTTTGAAGAGCACGCACAGGTTTCATTAACTTCATTGTTTAAAATCCCTGAAAGTTTTGTTGAATCCTGTCAAAGCTGGAAATAGAAGGGTTTGGAGGCCTAGGGCATTTCTCAAGCAGCTTGCTTACCTGTTTACTATGTATTTTTCTTAACAAAGTTACTTTTGTAACTTTGTAACTCTGTGTGTGTGTGTGTGTGTGTATTTACATATAAAAAGAGATTTATTATAGGTAAGTGGCTTAAGTGATTATGGAGGCTGAGAAGTCCCAAGATTTGCAGTCTGCAAGCTGGAGACCCAGGAGAACTGATGGTTTAAGTTCTGAGTCTGAGTCTAAAAGCAGCAGAAGACACTGATATTCTAGCTCAAAGACGGGCAGAGAGAGAGAATTATATCTTACTCTGCCTTTTTTTTCTGTTCAGGTCTTCAACAGATTGGATGAGACTCAGCCACATTGGGGAGGGCCATATGCTTTACTCAGCCTACCAATTCAACTGCTAATCTTCTCCAGAAATATCCAGAAATACCCTTATAGATATATCTAGAATAATGTTTAACCAAATATCTGGGTGCCCTGTAATGCAATCAAGCTGACATATAAAATTAAACATCACAAAAGCGTTCCAACATTTAAAAGCAGGAAAAAGTGAAAATCCATGGTTCGCAGCATAGTCAGATGGTAGTGAAGTTTGTGTGGATGTTGTGTAAATTGTGACCGAGGCCTTGTTGGCCAATTTTCCCAACCACACAGTGATAGTTTACCCTCTAATTGGTGAGAGGTCTTTGCATAACTTTATATATTAACAATGTCTAATGTTTTAGGAAAATATCCTCACGCGTAATCTCTGTGATTTTCCAAGACTTTATGTCAATTCTTCCCTTTGCTGGTTCTTAACTGCTACCCGCAAATTCTACCCCACTTCTACCACTGAATGTCATGACCCTTTGCTACACTGCACTGGCAAGTCTGTCCTTTTTGCCTTTCTTCCCTGGCCCCATGGAAAAATCAGGCTGAGTTGTTTTGGGGAATTTATTTGCCTAGAATTGGTTTTTGGTTTTGTCTATAGGCTAGATCATTGCTTCTTAAGGTATCACCTGGAAAGCTTTTAATACACGGACTCCTGGGCCCTATTCCCAGATGATGGATCAGGCGCAGGGGTCATAGAGTTGACATTTCTAGCAAGATACCAGGTAATGCTATTGTTGCTAGTTTGAGGACCTTAATTATGGTGTTGCTGTTCCAGATGGTACTTGCAAAACCAACAAAATTGTTTACATTTAGTGTAATGCATGATAGCCGTTTCATTGGTGTCTTTTGGTTTCCAAATACATAGTTTTTTATTATTTGAATCATTCTTAATCATTGGTTACTTCTCACTAAGTCGTTGGCTCTTTGAAGACCAAGTCTTACTCAGATTTTGGTCCATTGTAAAGTCAGTTCATACCATGCTCAACAAGTATATGTTGATTGAATTGAAAGAGAAGGAAGAAATGATCAGTTGATGGAAGCCCACAGCACGCAGGGGCTGCAGGCTCACCCCTCACACGCTTATACTGCATTTCATCCAGACCCTGGAAATTGTGATCTCTCTCACTTCCTGCAGCAACTCACTGGCAGCCCTGAGACCACCCTGCCTCAGGCTGAGAAGTGAGAAATTCTGAAAGCATCGAACACTGTAAATTTTCACAGCAGTTCAGCTGGAAGCTGTTGGGCACAGATGTTTCTGTAATTGTGATATGCTGGGAACGTTCTCCGGGCTCCAGGCACACAGGGCCTCAGCTTCGTTCTTCCACCTGGGTGCCTCAGTAGGCGAGTCTCACTGTATTGAGGCTGTAATGGGAACCAGGTGGCAGCATGTATCTGTCTTAAAAGAGCTGAGCAAGATTCATGTCCCAATCTTAGTCACTCGTTCCTCAGGGAGCTGGCTTTGGTGATGGCAGACCTCTCTGCTCACTGCAGAGTGGGGTGGTTCTCAGCCCCTTGTCCAAGATGGAAGTGGAACCTCATGTTTGCTGTTGGGTGGAGCCCCAGAGGCCTTCCAGCTGCTCTTTGATAGGCTGTAAGAAAAGAATCAGGAAAAGGCTTTGATGGCATGAAGGAATATGACGCTTCCAAATGATCACTTCCATCATTTTAAAATCCACAGAAGGATTTTGAAACTTGTGACATATTCCTTCCAAACTGAATTTGCTTTTAGCATGTAGTGTTCCTGCTTTTAATTAGAGATAGCTCTCATTTGCTTCAGGTTCTCCCTGCTTGTAGGAACATGAAGAAGGCTATGAGTAACACAGGGGAAACATCTGCCGCTGCTGGAAACGTACCCAGCAAAACTGACAAAAGTTCAATGAACTGGGAGCATTCTTCACAAATGTTTCCAGTTGGGATAACTTTAACCTCCTCATACTGTAGCCAAAGGTGTAAAGAGGACAGGGGATGAAGGATGTAGAACTGGAGACCTAGGAAGTAAGAAAAGAAGGTAACCTTCCTAATATCAATAAAAACTATAAGGTATCTAGGAGTTAACTTAAGAGTACACAAGATTTCTATGGGAAAATGTTAAATTTTATTGGAGTACATGGAAGATGGTTTATTTAAATGGAGAGACATTCCTTGTTCTTGTATGGAATGAGTCAATCTTATCAAGCTCTTTCTACCCAAATTAATTTACAAATTCAGTACAATTCATTTAAAATTCCAGTGAGATATCTTGAAGGACTTGATAAAAATATTCTAAAAATATATGGAAGGATTAAGATCCACAAATAGCTAAGTGAATTTTAAAAAAACAAAGAGGGAATATTTTTCTTGCCAGCTATTAAGACATGTTACAAAGAGTGATATTTGTGTAAGTCTCGTGTTCTGCTGGGGTAGTGTAGACTGGCGCAGACATTCTGGAGGGCAATCTGGCAGTATTTGGCTAAATTAAGTATTCTCATACTCTATGATTCAGCACAGAAATGCTCACATAGGTCCATAGGCAACCTGAATGAGGATGGACATTGCAGTGCTGTTCATGGTCAAAGGCATTGTATGCAAGCCAGTGTCCATCCCTTGGGGAGTGGATCGTTAAAATGTGGGGCAGCATTTTATGGGGTACTGTGCTGGAAGTCAGAAGCAATGGACTACATATGATGGACCTTAAAATATAGTGCATAATTAAAAACCAGGAAATAGAATGAGATTACACAAAGCAATGCATATTTTATAGGGACAGAGAGAAACAAAGAGATGTGGATTAAACACATGAGAATGATTAGGGTTTAGGGTTTAGGGTTAGCATCAGAAGGACAGTGAGTCAGAAATGGGCTTTAACGGGGAAAAACAATAAAAGGAGAGGGCGTACGGAATAATGATGATAATGTGCCCTAAACTGAGAAGCATGATTAATTTAAAAGTTTCAATCTTAAAAAATGAAGATGGAAAAAGTAAAGAAGTTTCCATTTAGAGATGCCAGCTTCTCTGCTTTTCTGTCTTTCTAGGTGATATCAAGAAAACATTTTGGAGCAGATCTTATTCTTTTCAGAAAAAACAACACAATAAAAAACAACATTTGAGTGACGACTTTACGTAAATGTAAGGCCAACCTGGTGGCTTCACCAAGTCAGTCTCTCCCAGAACTGGTGGATAAGGCTAGGAGCTCCTTCCCTTAACCAGCCCCTTCTGTCCAGGGAACAATAGCTGAGCATGTGAGGGGAAAGCAGAGACCTTGGGAAGTCAGGCTGGGAACATCCTTGGCCAAACCCAATTCTTGAGTACGTTATGTGGGGTTGTTTCTCTGGAAGAAAACGCTACTGTTAGCATAGGGATCCGGACCAGGAAGTGTGTTATCACTGCTGTGTACCCAAATATATCTATTTCTGACAGAAATCGATGTGGCAAAGACCTGGGGTTTTAGTTTTGGACAAACCTGATTCTCTATTTCTCACTTTACTTGGAGTTTGAAAGTTAGACTAGCCCCTTTGGTTTGAATAAACATTGGACTCATAGGCAATTCTAGGCCAAGGTAGAGAAACTGGATATCCTGATAATTTGGAGAGAGATGTAAATGGTTAATTTGAATGTTAGGAAGAAAGTTGACAGTGTTTTGGCGAAGTGGGTAATGCCAGTTACACAACCAGGTTCTAATACTTGAGTAAACAATTTAGAATACCCATTATGTGTGAGGCTTCATCCTAGAAAATGAGATGGATTCACTACGACTCACACATGACTTTCCTTGAGATCATAATGAAATGATTTTTTTTTTTCATATAGCAAGGAATCAAGCTCCTTGGGGTTCATTGTGATGTTATTTGCCAAGTAAGGATAAGGAGTGTATTTACCTGTAGTTTATTGACCCTCAAGAAGGGTTAGCATGACCATGCATTGTGCTGTGGATATCCTATAGGCAAATCAA
Source organism: Lipotes vexillifer (assembly GCF_000442215.2). Taxonomy (NCBI): domain Eukaryota; kingdom Metazoa; phylum Chordata; class Mammalia; order Artiodactyla; family Lipotidae; genus Lipotes; species Lipotes vexillifer. The sequence goes on along the minus strand of NW_006790468.1, from coordinate 247,929 downwards.
GAACACTTTAGAAATAGTACAGCCATTATTCCCCAGCCTCTCATTTAATTGTGGCTGTTGTGGAGCTCTGTGCTTGATGTTCTGAGATGCCTAGGAAGGTCATGTGGACGGGCACTGCTTAGGTCCTGCTGTAGCACTGGGTCAGGGCAGTTGTTGGAAGAGCATCTCTGACAGAATTATCTTAACCTTCTGGGAAAGAAAGGCTTCACCTCACAGAGACCTCTGTGGTTCTTTTTCTCTCTCGTCTGTTTGTTCTCTCCTTGCCTGTCATAACCATGTTTACGTACCACCCAACCCTTCCCATTAAAAATGACAGAGATGATGGGGCCCTAATGAATCACTCTCTAAGCATCTAAGTCACAATAATCAATTACAGCTCCCTGTCACCAGGACAATGATCTCTGTGAATCGGTGATCTTTACGTAAGCTTGTTAAGAGATCCATTAGGAGGGGGTGTGGACTCTCTCTCCCCTTTGATATATTGTTCCGGCAAGAAGCCACATGCCTGTGAGGCCCTTCACTCACAGGACTTGAACCTTTGAGTCATAGATTGGCAGTGTGGGAATTAAGAGGATCTTTGGGATTCAACAAATTCTGCCTAAGAGAAGGTATCAGCCTACGTTTAAGGGTGTTGCTTTCTAGCACATTGTGGGGAAGGCTGCAGTGTTTGGGGCTTTACTTTCTTCGTCTTCCTGAAGAATCTACCCTCTTATCTCATCTTGGCCCATATCTAATCAGGGATTAGATTGACCGACAGAGCTGTCGGGTGACTAAGGGAGTTGGCTAGCCATGGTGGTGGTAAATCACCCAGGGCAAAGGAAACATTAGGATTCTGTTTAAAGAGACCCCAGTGGGGTTGAATATAGGAAGAAAGTTCTCTAGAAATTATATTTGTGAATGGGGGCAGGCAGCTATTTTGGGAAGGGATCAAAGAACTCGGGCCTTTGATGCCCAGAGCTTCCATTAATGAAGTTGTGAGCTCACGGTATATGTGTATTCAGGGCACAGGGTTGGCGTTGGCATCTCCAAGTAGCATTGCCCTGGTGTGCCCCCTTTCTGCTTGACCTGCGGTAGAGTGGCATGGGTGCTGCCATCTCTGCTCTACAGACTTTTGGGAGGAAAGTGAATAGGGGATGTCTATTTGCAGAAATCTGCGTGCAGCGGAGTCCCAGAAGAGCGATCACTGGGGCACAAGGTCCTCCCTGCATGTGCCGTGTTTATAGCTAGCATCTCCTGGTCTTTGTGGCCCTCAGCCTCTACTTTCTACAGCTCTTCATTTGGGCTCTATTCTGTCCCCTGTAACAATCCCCATGGAGGCGGGAGGAACCAAGTGAGCCCCCCTTCCCTCCCTCCCCTCTCCACCTGATGAAGGCCTGCTCCTGAGAGCCTCCCAGGTCTGGATCAGGTTCCCAAGACAACCACCAGGCTTCTGTGTCCCCCTCCCTCAGGTCACTCTTGCTCCATCCTCGTTCCTAGTTACTGAGTGACTAAACGGCCAGGCTTGTACACACGGCATCTCATTTAATATTTGTAACAATCCAGTGAAAGAAAATTAGTATCCCAGTTTTATAGATAAGAACATTTAGGCTCAGAAATTTTAAATAATTTCCCCAAAGTCACACAGCTAATAAATGATACATCTGGGGTTTGGTCTTGAGCCTGTCAAACTCTCCTTTTTTTTTTTTTTTCTGCTTCTAAGCTATTTGATGCTATAGACTATAGGTAGTTTCCTTCTTGCATTCTTGGGTTGTTCACCAGTTCCCCACCAGGGGCCTCTTTGGCTTCTATGTCCACTCCACACAGAAAGAAACTTTTAAAACAGGCCAACCGGGCCCTGTTTCCAGTCCATGCCAATCCATGAAATCAAGGGGCCAATGTTAGTAGATGTTATTGGCTGGGGATTTTTAAACCAACGGAATCTCACCTTTAGTGATTATGCAAATTTGAGTTGTTCTTCAAGATGTTTGGGCATTTTTTGTGCAAATTCCAGAATAAAGCTTTTCCTTTTTCTGCCTAAATTGAAGATTATCCTGTTGCAATGCAATTGGTTAAAAAGAACTATTTATCATTTCCAGCAACTTGTCTCTGTGACAGGGAATTATATTTTCCTTGGAAAGTGTAGAACCAAGACAAAATACTGGAATAAATTAGATGCTGCAGGTGAAATAAAACTGCCACTGTCATCCTCTGTTTCAAATTTTCATTCTAATAAAATTAATTCCATTGTTCTTATAGTTAGTGAATGTATTAATTTACTAACCGGTTTTGAACAAATTGTTTATGTGTTAGGGTTGCATAGCTTTCAACTTAAAAAGAGAGTTCATCTGTTAAAAATGTTTGAAAACCACTGCAGAGACAGTTGCTCCGCGAGCCCTCATTTCTACTTCACTTTCACTAAGCCCATCTTTGTAGACACCCCCTACCTGCTTGCGTGTGCTCCAGTCTTCGTAGTTTAGCTTTGAGCCCTGGGTTTGGGGATTTCTTTGATTCCCTTCTTGCTATTTTGAAACTTGCATGAGGTTTTCAACTTTGCAAGTCTCAGCGTCTGCCATTTTCTCAGGTCAGGACTCTGCTTTTCAGTCCAGCCCTGCAGAAGCATCTTCGTCTGAGGCTGATTCCTACACATGGGTCCTGAGCTGGACCCCCATCTGGAGGTGTCGACTAGTCTAGCTCTCTGCTCATTACTATCAGAGGGGCCATCTGGGAGTCCCAGAGATGAGAGCCTGAAGTTTACATTGTCCTTGCCCACACGGCAAGCCTGCACATGGGATGAGAAGCAGGATTCTTGGCAATGGGATCTACCACTCACTGCCCAATCATTTTGGAGGCCATTTAAAACCCAGAAGTTTACACTCTTCCAATTAAGCAGCATTGGAGGAAACACAGAGTTCCTGAGTCCATGCCATGCGATATGCTAGGCGGTTCCTTGTGCATTTTCTCTTGTTTGCTTCTGGCTTGAACTAAGTGGAATAAACAAAACAAAGAACCCATTAGAGAGCACTCGTGAGATTTGGTTGGAGAAGTTTGGTTTTATAGGGCAAAAAGTAAAGGGAAGTATTTGCCACCAGGGCAGGGATTTATTTATTCTGCTGGTGGTTCTCAGATTACACCTAAGGGCTCCGATGCCTTTGGAGAGCACTGAAGGATCCTGTGTACGTGGGTGGGAGCATTGGCACTTTGAACAGAGCCAGAGGGATGATTTCTGAAAATGTTCAGGACACCCTCATTTGCCAAAGGGCAAACAGCATGGGAAGGCATGATCTTTGTTTTCAAGGAGCTCATAAGCTGGCTGGGAAGAAAAGGCATGATATGTACAAAGTCATTAAAGATATTAACAGCATGTAGTCATGCATGACACAAACCTTTAGGGCCCAGGAGAATGAGTGATTCAGACAACCCAGGGGTCTAGGCAGCCACTTGGGACTAGGCTGATCTGGGCCACGTTTGATGGGATGCTTCTTCATGTCCTCTCCTTTTCCATGTCTCATGTGCAGTCTTTGTCTCCACAGTATCTTCTGCTCCTGGACTTACACAGAGGGGAGATCTACCTGTGTTACCTCAAGTAATGGGTGGTGGGCATAGGGGTTAGAGTGAGGGTTTCTTATAAGGAATTGAGGGGCCAAGAGGCAATGGGAGCTTATAGCATTTAACTGTTCTGTGACTCAAAATGGGACTAATAATAGTGACCACTCATTGGGTTTTTGTAAAAAAATAAATTAGATAATCCATGTATTGCTTAGCTCAGTGGGTGGCACGTAGTAGATCTTCAATATATGTAATTTTTATGATCACTAATAATTTCTGGCTCCTCAGAACTTTTACTTGCTGTGGGCTCCCGTGCTCCAATTCTATATTCCCTTCAATCACTGTGTCTTGATTTCAGGACTTTCAAACTCCTTTCAATTTCGCCTCTTATTGGCCTTGCTGGATTTTCTTGTTTCCAACAATGTTCTTAAGAGAGACTCTGTCTTAGCTCCTGTTTTTGGTTGGGCCATGTCATGTGTGCCTGGCCATTTTATTAGCAGTCTTCCATTAAGTCTGTGTCCTCTTCTGGTCCAATCATCAGGGACTAGTGGCAGGAAGAAAACATACTTAGAAGGGAGTATGGACATGGCATGTTGGGTGGGTGGGTCTTGGCGTTGTGCTGTTTACGCTGCAGAGCCTAACTCTACAGATATCTGTCCCGTTCAGATCTATACACAATCTCATATGCTCAGTGCTGAGAGGACACACAGATGAGGAATATATAGTCCTTGTGAGATCTCTCCACTGGGGCGTGGTTTGGGGTAAAGAAAACTAAAGTGCCCAGAAGACTGTAATGTATGTCAGCTTCTGAGAGCAGAGTGAGGGGACAGGCTGTAGAGGTCAGTGGTGAGAAAAGTGATCCTGGGTGAGGACTTCGGGAGTTGTGCAGGCAAATGGTAGCAAATATGCCAGGTCTGGTGCTCAACGCTTTAGTTAGTCTTTACGGTGTTCCTACAAGTACTATCACTATTTAAATTACACATATTAAGAACAGACGTGCAGACAGTTTAAGTAATCTGCTGTAGGTCACACAGTGCCCGTAAAAGCATTGGAAAAGGAGTGATTCAGACCCAGGCATGGAGGTTCCCACAACAAGAACATGGGCACAAGGGGAAGAAATAGTTTAAGCTCATTCTGTCAGGAAAAGCCCTTCAGTCTGTTTGGCTGGAGTTCAGTGTGCCTGCTGGGGAGTGTTGGGGAAAGACTGGAAAGGTGTGTTAGGAAAAGACTGTGGCGGGGGCTTCCCTGGTGGCGCAGTGG
>NW_006790468.1:236247-242235 GCF_000442215.2 Lipotes vexillifer | reverse complement strand
GGCCTGCGGGTCCGGAGCCTGTGCTCCGCAGCGGGAGAGGCCACAACAGTGAGACGTAAATCAAAAAAAAAAAAAAAAAAAAAAAAAGACTGTGGCAGGTCCTGAATACTGAGTAGATGGCGGTCGGGACCAGAGTCTCAGTTGCAGCCGTTGGCCTGGGGCTTGCATGTTGTGGAAGTTCAGCAGATGCTCTTAGAAGTGGAAAGGGACTTAACTGCCAGGCAGAATGGTTATTGGGACATTTTCTTGTCTTCCATCTTGGATACCCAAGCCTTGTTCCTCGGTCCTGCTTTCCTTTTCTCTTTAGGTCCTGCTTCACATGGACACCAGAGTGATCTTCCTAAAATCTAGGCCTCTTCACATCACTTTTTGGCTCTACATCCTCCAATGGCTCCATGGAGCTCTCAGAACAAAGTTCAACTCCTTAGTCCATCATTCAATAAACTCCCAGTCTGGACTCATCCCACATCCTTGTCCTCTTCTTGATGTTCCTGAAGCTGCTACATTGAACTGCTCACCCTTCTCTAAACAGCCCATCTGTTTTGAAGACTCCATGTGATTGACAGGCTCTCACGCCTGTTCTTCCTGGAATGCCATCTCTTACTAGCTAGCATTGTCTGCTAAGCTCCTTAACAGGAGCTCATTTGTTAGCCTCCACGGCAGCCCTGTCAAGTAGACTCTTAATTCTATTCTATAGATGAGTAAACAGATTCAGAGAGGTTAAAATGCTTGTCCAGGGTCATAGAACTAGTAGGATCAGAAGCAGGATTTCAATCTGGCAGCTTGTACTCTTCCCACCATCTGATATGGTCTCCCTCCTCTATTTTTTCACTGGGAGGATTATTTCTTATTCTACCTGGATCAGATCAGATGCCTCTTCTATGGCATTTTCCTTTATTACTCTCTCACCCCAAACCCCCTCTGTCTGATGAGTCACTCCACAGTTCTATGACAGCATTTATCACGTCTTATTAGAGTTATTCTTTAGAGCTCTGTGATGGACTGAATGTTTGTGTCCCTCCCAAAATTCATACTTTGAAGCGCCAACCTTCAATGTGACTGTATTTGGAGATAGGGCCTTTATGGAGGTAATTAAGCTTAAATGAGATCATAAGGGTGGGGCCCTGATCCAATAGGATTAGTGTCCTTATAAGAAGAGACACCAGAGAGCTCACTCTCTTTCTCTGTGCCATGTGAGGATACAATGAGAAGGCAGCCATCTGCCAGCCAGGATGAGAATTGTTATGACTTTGTTAAATTAACTTTTGTTAAGTGGAGCACAGAGTCCTTTGTTAAATTAACTTTTGTTAAGTGGAGCACAGAGTCCTGGATGGTGAGCTACAGTTCAACAGTCATCCACAAGGGAAAGTGAAATGGAGAAATTTATTCCTTATCGGTCCTGGAGGAATTACCCAGCACACCTCAAGTGGCCATATGGGGAGGTGAAGCAGAATGCAGACAGAGGGTGGGGGGAGGACCACCTTGGGCAAATCCTTTATTAGGAACTGTGGGGTACAGGGCTTTGGGATTCCCAAGCTAGGGCTGGATTGGCTGATTCAAATGGAAAGAGCAGGGTTTGGGTGAGCCCCACAGGGGTGCAATAAGGCAGACAGGCACTGGAAGGCAGGGGGACTGTAGATCACAAGGGTTGCTGGGGAAGTCCTACTGGGAACTTACATTTGCTTGTGACTCTGGGCTGCTATCTAGGGCATGTGCTTGCATGAGAGGGCTAGTGTCAGTTTAAGGTCCCCGAGGTCTGCTTGGCCAGGCAAAACGGATGCCGAGGCAGCAATTCCATGGATTAGCTTAGCTCAGTTCTCCACAAGAGCCCTTATAAGAAAGTGCCCCTGTGGGATCTTGATCTGAGCCTTCCAGCCTCCAGAACTGTGGGGAAATTCATTTCTGTTGTTTAAGCCTCCAGAGTATGGTAGGTATTTTGTTATGGTACCTCGAGCAAACTAATAGAAGCTTTCTTCCCTGATTGGGTCTCCCTTCTGGAAAGCAAACTATTAATTGGCAGGGGTCCTCTCTGTCAGTGTCCCTGTATTCCCAGCATCCGGTCTGGTGCTTATTGAGGGAAAGCGCGGCCCGCTGGAGGCTCTGGGAAGTTGGTGGAATCCTGCTTCACTGCACCTCGTTCATTACCTTGGTCCTCAGGATCCCACAGCTACAAGCGACTCAGAGCCCTCCCTCCTCTCCCACCCGGTTCACCTGTGCTCCTGAGACTCTGGGGGGCGGGGCAGTCCCTTGTGCGCAGAGCCTCCCCTGGCTGCTGATTTACTAGCTTCTTGCAGAGGGCTTGGCGGCCTGCTGTCTCCTCTGGCCCTTGTAAAGCAGCCCCCTCCCCTTCGCCCCGTGCCAGCGGCCGCCCTGCCGACGGCCTGGGCAGAATTTATGACAAGTATTCATCAGATTAGGAGGGACGGGGGACACGGGACTTCTCCCACTGCGTGCAGAATGCGGTTGGACAGCATTGCAGGCCCCTCTGCCTGCCGAGCAAACCCACGCGGTAATGCTTGGCATTTTCTGACCTGAGGAGTCATTTGGAAACGTTTTGATTTGACGAGAAATAACTTTCAAAATGTTCGGGAGCTGAAGAGAAATTTAACTCTTTGGGGCCCCACTGGTGCAACCTCCTGCCAGGCTCTGGGACCTCCCAGGGGTCCGCTCACCGCGGTTTGCTCTTTACCAGGACCCGGCGGCAGCCCCCAGCTTGAGCCCAAACTCCACTTTCTCTTCCAAGAATGGAACATTCTCCCCAAGTCCTGAAAGCCGCTCATCTGCCCTCTTGCTGGTAGTGTCTGTGAGGCAGGGGGCCCCACAGCTGCCTCCTGTCACCCCTATCATAGTTTGACCACTTTGCTTCATAGAAAGATCTTCAAAACTTAAAAAACGTTTCACCTAACCTCTTATTTTTTGCATCCATTGATCTGCCATTTGGGGTAACAACTAAATTAGTAAAAAGATCTGCTTCGTCTTTTAGACAGCAGTTTTTCACCAAAAAAAATGCTACATCTGTAGATAGCAATGGGTCTCATTCATCAAACATTTATAAAGAGGCTGCTCTTCTGGGCACCGTAGAGGAGAGATGAGCACAGGGCTTCCATGTGCGATTGTGCAGCCGTGACCCGCGCAGCTCCAGGGAGCTCCATGCACGCAGTCCACCATCACCTGCAACGGTCATAGGGGGCTGTCCTGCATGGACACTGCATGCTTCTTGTCCTTGAGACCCTCACAGGGATCTGCCAAGTCCTCTTTGCCCAGATGACCCTCCTTGGCTTTCTTTCAATGATTCCCTCTTAATCATGACTTTGAGTTTATCTGCCACCTTGTTCTTCGTCTCCTGAATATGTTCTCATCTGTCAGGGTCCTTCTGCTAGTGCGGGGCCTCCAAGTATAGCCTGGTCGTATCAGAGTGATTTAGGACTATCACCTGCAGTTTGGATTTTGAACTCAGGACGAGCTATTTGTTTAAGGTTTTGCTTTAGCGAGTGATTTCTAGAGGTCAGTAAGACTTGGAGATCATTTGACATGGATGAAAGAAAGATATCTATTTTCCCTCCACATCTAGCGTTAACACGTGAATTATCTATTCATATATTTGTCTCCCTTATTAGTTTCTTTATAGGAGGGGCTAAATTTTATTTTTCTGCACCTTTAGAGACAGCAGAGTGCTGGGCCCAGGCAGCTGCTTGGTAGAGTGGAACAGATGACAGCTGCTGTGTTCAGGCCTCACCCTAGGTGTCCTGACAGAGAAAGCATGGCTTCTGGTCTCACAGAGGCTTCGACATAATCAGTGGCCGACTAAGTGGTGCCTTTTGAGGAGTTGCCTTTGCGGGAGACCGTGCTCTGAGTAGGCTTACCATCTCATGGGATCTGCTGTGCCCCAGTGGAAGGCTTTGGCTTCTCAGCGGCATGAGTGCCCTTTTTGATCTCAACAACGACACACAAGCAGGGGAGGCAAACTGTTTCTGGCAAGTCTGGATTTTTAGGGATCATTCAAGGCTGTAAGAGGAAAAGACTTTGCAGGACTCAGCTTTTGATTGAGCCCCAGTATTCCTAGGGACACCGTTATCAGTTTTTTGAGGTTGTAAAGGTCTGTGGGGGGCAAGATGAACGTGTGATTGGTCTTTCTTGGAGGCCACAAAGCCTGGTCCAGGTCACCTGCTCAAAGATATTTGTGTGGGTGCCTACGTGAAAAAAATGAAAAACACGTGAAAAACTAAAGCACGTCAAAACTATCAGAATTAAATAATGAGACAGGAAAAGCATAGAGGCTGAGACTTTGCAGAGAAGGGAGGAAGGAGGGAGGGAAGATCAGCCCTTGAGTGAAGGAGGTGTCAGCGCTGCCTGTCGGCCCTCCCTGGGGAAGGCTGAGCAGGTCACTGGATCCCGCAAGTGCTGTCATGATTTCTCAGTGTCAGCTACAAGCCGTAATAGCTCTCCCTCCTCCATTCCAGCTAATTCCTCCCTGGTGCTCCAGAGACCAGCAGAGCCAGGCTTTGACTTCAGCTCTCCTGACCCTCAGTCCTGTGGTTTCCCACAGCAACACACGTGGCTGCAGTTTTCACTCATTCACTGGTGTCTATGCCATGATTTTATACAGTAGCTCTAATCAGGTCTTCCTAATCATTGGGCCAAAGAAAGGCCACTAGACTCAACTTCAGTTTAAGACAACACACTAAAGCAACCTCAGTTTTTGGTCGACCTCCACACCTCCCATCTCTCTGTTTTGTTCCGGAATGCCTGTAACTCATCGCTGTGACATTTTATAAATTTAGCTTGAGGTTGAATTCATAAAAATATTTGGAAACTACCTTAATTTCATAATTAAAGATTAAGCGGCTCATTCAGCCTTCTCTTTCTCTCCCCACAAATAGTCTAGCTGTAAAACAAATCTCTTCTGTTAAGTGGTATTTATTTAATTGCGATTTGCTGTAGAGCCGTTTAAGAGTGGGTCATTAGGTTAAAATCATTGTGCCTGTCCTCTGAGCAGAGGATGTCCTGCACTGGCTTACGTTTGGGTGTGCTTTCCCTGAAGCTGAGCTAACACAGCCGTGTTTACATTACACACATTCTCTGGTTGCTGACATTTTTTGTTTCTCCAGAAGGAAAAAGATGCAGCATAAACAAATGACCTTATTTGATGTAATGCATCGGGTCACGCTGGACCAATGGTTGATACTTTCTTCCACTTGCATTTAACTACATTTTCTTCCCATCCTTTCTAATCTTCCTCATCCCCAAATCAATATTGAAGAAGAAACCAGTAACTTCCGATGGTCTGAACCCTTCATGGCTTGTACTGAGAGTCCCTGAAGCTGAACAGAGTCTCGGGGGCTAATGACCCAGTGGGCTTCTTATGCCCAGACACAAGAAAAGCACTTGAGCCCCTGGTTTTCTCCAAATGAATCGGAGTTTGGAAACCCACAGAGAACCTTTTCTTCTTCTTCTTTTTTTTTTTTTTAAATGTGGAAATAAGGCAGAATTTACATACAATGAAAAAGGATGTACAGGGAGGGCAAAGCTCCCCACAACCACCCCTGTCCCCCGCCCCATCCCCCGGGAGCCTTTCCTCTAATAGTTTTTCCAAAGTCCCTCATCTTCTTCCCATTCAGAGCCCTCTTGGCTTTGCATTTTCTAGGCAGATGTGAGAAATGTCACCACATTTCCTAAGAGGAATGGAACAAGATAGATGGGCTCTACCCCAGCAGGACACCTGGATGGCAGCCTTATCTAGAGCCAAAATGGGACCGCATGTGCCTGCTGTTTATTTATCCTCCTCCTGTTTGGAGACTTTCCCTGATTAATTACTTTCTAGTAATCGAGGCTGCTAACTAATGTCTCATCTGATTAACCTGTAGTGTGGCCCGGGGTCCCAGAGGGTGGGCTGGTCATCCCGCCTGGGGAATGAAGGAGGTCATTGGCCAGGGGCCCCTGGGATGCCAGTTTGGGGCTCGTTTATTTGCTCTAAGTCTTGTTTGCTAT
>NW_006790468.1:229163-236194 GCF_000442215.2 Lipotes vexillifer | reverse complement strand
CTAAGTCTTGTTTGCTTTTCCTGCTGCAGTGACTGGCGACAGCTCCCCCCCAAGTCCCATCCAATCTAATTGGCCTGCTGAAACAGCAGTGAACACAAGATTTAAGAAATGTTTTCTTTGAAAACTTCTGGTCGGACAGACACTTTGAGATCATATTTCACCCTGTTTCAATTGCACACCATTCCCTGGGACTTTCAGGAGAAATATTGTCAGTGAGTCTTACAGGAGAACTGCTGCTCTGTGGTCTGGGAGGGGGGCTGATGAGCTGGAGGCTGGAGCGGAGGCTGTGCTGAGGCAGCCCGGCATCTTCAGAATCTAGAGGCCCTGCCAACGTTAACACATCCGAGGAGGTATTCAGTATCAAAGTCTCTAATATTTGGCTCCATAAACACGATACCGGTTGCAAAAACAAAGCTAAGGAGCTCATGCTGATTACTTCAATAAAAGCTGTTTAATTATGAACGTTTGGGAAATGAAGTTACCAACAGGACCAGGAGAGCTTTGGTGTCCGGTGTCCCTGCTCCCAGCATCCCACTGTTACACCACATTGTCCACTCAGCTGAAAAGCCTGACGCTGAGCGGGGCACACCCTCTGCCCTGTGGGATGCTACTTACTTGCCAGTAACACTCCGTCTTTCTGCAGTGGCAAATTTAGGGGATTGATTAGTGAAAGAATTATCAGATGTTATCAGTACCATTTACAGGCCATCCAAGGGTTACTTGCGGTGGTAGTCAAAGCTCCCAGAAGACCTGCATTTGTTTCTAGGTAGCAGGGCTCCAGGACTAGGCAAAGTAGAAGAGAATTCTGAGCAGGGAGCCAGTGGGTCATTGTGACAATACGTTCTGGAGTCCTTAAATTAGTTTTCTTAATAACTGTTTAGGAAACATGATCGTCTTAATGCTTCTGGATAATTCTTCTCTCTCTTTATGTGGTTATAGCCAGTTATTTTATGTCAAGTGGAATAGATAGAAGTATCCATGTAAAAGATTAATGAACAAAAATGAGAGTTGAATCTGTGTATGGAAGGAAAGAAACATGGGGAGATACACATTGTCAAGGAGTGAATTCTTCCTCCAAAGTGACTTTTCCCATATATTGTTGATTATTTCTCAAAAAAACTTTTTATATTTTAAACATTTTTGGTAGAAATCTTTAAAACTTGTTCTTATTCATCCGCAGATATTGAATACAAATTGACTATGCCTGATCAGTCCTGATGATTCCATGCTGTAATATACCGAAACACGCAGAAATTACTGAAAGACTCCTGGCTCTTATGCCCATGCACTGAAACATAATGACAATCGCTTCATTTCTTAAATGCAAAGCTGAGGCAGTTATAACTGCTTCGTGGTGTCATGATGATTAACAGACATGATACATGTGAAAATAAATTTAAAAATATAATATGCAACACTAGCTATCTATATTTTTTCTGTCTTGTGTATTTTTTTTATTTTATTTTATTATTATTATTATTTTTTTTTGGCGGTAGGCGGGCCTCTCACTGTTGTGGCCTCTCCCGTTGTGGAGCACAGGCTCCGGACGCGCAGGCTCAGTGGCCATGGCTCACGGGCCCAGCCGCTCCACGGCATGTGGGATCTTCCCGGACCGGGGCATGAACCCGTGTCCCCTGCATCAGCAGGTGGACTCTCAACCACTGCGCCACCAGCGAAGCCCAGCCGCTTGCTTATTTTATGCTACACAATTTAGGGGAAGACTTGAGGACTCCAATCAGAGTGATTTATACAGATTTTAGACCGCTACCTATCACTGGAGACATTGCATGGAACAGAGAAAAGAGCATGGAATTTTGATCCAGAGAATCCTGAGTTCAAATCCTAGGTCCATCTTTTATAAGTTACGTGTCCCCAGGCAGTATTACTTAACATTCCTGAGCTTATATTTCTATTCTGTAAAGTAGGAATAACAATGAGTATAATGAAAGTTTTGTGAGGTCTATATTTTGCAGGTTAGGCACCCAGAAAAATGCCTGGTGCAACTGGGCATTTGATATTTTTAGTCCTTTTTCAGGAGAATTTTCCTCTGTTAGATTAATAGCTGTGCTCTGGATGGTTTGGGATTCCTGACACTCTGAATAACTATCCAGTAATTCATGTTTATGGCCACTTGTGTGTGTGTGTGTTGGGTCTTTGTATCATAAGGATGTTCTGTGCTCTTGTAATGACTGAATATGTTCTTGATTTTTATTTCTCCTTAAATAATATAGTAATAATTCTCTTTTTTCAGTGAACGAGACAAAGACAAAGACAGTAAGTCAGGAGAGATTCTGAGTGTCGGGGCCAAGTTCTTGCTTTAAATTCAGAGTGCCTGAAGAAAGTCTGGAACCTTACAGGTGGCTGGTGAGATACAGTGAAGGGGAGGGGAGTTTGTGGGAGAGGGAGAGGGAGTAGGGAACCGGTTACCCTGGTGTTTTGTTGGCTGTCCTGGAGTTAAACTTCAGGCCCTGGGGCATTCACCTGGAGAACATGTGCCAAAACTTTTCTTTTTCCCAACTTATATTCAAAAATTCAAGTGAAAGGGTAACTTTTTATGCACGGTATACAAAGTTAAAATAACACCTTAAATTCCTCTGTGTATGGGTTTGTTTTCTCTCCAAATGGTCAGAGTTACTGAAAGAAACTTAGAAAGAAGGTTATTTAAGGTTCACAAGACCCTCTGGGAAGAGCCCACTTAATCAGACCAGGCTTTGGGACTCTGAGAAAGACCAGTGTAATGTTGTTACCTGACATTAGTGAGAAAAGGACCCTCACTGGTTCCCAGGAGCTGCCTGTGCTGTTATTAACTGCAAACACCAGAGTTTGTAGGGCAAAGAAAGGAGACCAGACTGGTGATCAGGATGCCGAGCTCCTGGTCCTGCTCTTTGTGTGACTTGGGATAATTCTCTCAGTCTGGTTCCTCATTTGTTCTGTAAGGCTAATAACACCAATTCCTTAGAATCAAAGGTGAAGGAGATATGAACCATCTAGGTAATGAATTGTCCAAGAATTTTGCAGAGATTACAATATGCTGTACAAATTCAAGGGCTAATTCATTCTGCATCATTTAGCCACATTTAAATCCTTCCAGACTCCATATGTGGTATAATGTGTTAGAGCAGTGGTGGTCTTAGAGGTCATCTCTTTGAGTGCTCTGATTTTACATATAGAAAACTGAAGGAGAGAGGCAGAGAGAAAGGGACTTGCCCCCAACATAATATGGTATGTTAGTGCCAGGGCTGAAGCTGGAGCTAGATGATCTGTTTCCCTTTAGATGCTTCTTTAAAAACAGCGTCTCTTCTAGAGAAGGCACATAATCAATAATGGTTAAGTTCAAACGAAACAACTTCGGAAATGAAACTCCAGGAGAATCAGGTGGGGTGTCAAGAGAAGCAATGGTGAGGCCATCCTGCCTTTCATGGCTCTGTCTCCAGGTCATTATAAGCTCTGTACCCTTAGGGAATAACACTCTTTGCGTTTCCTTTTTCCATCTTCTAAACTCACACGTGACTGTAAGGTTTGGGGACTCTCGGCACACAGCTGGTCACCTGGTCGCTTGTAGACAGATGCACGTCTTACCTCTTTGTTTGGGAGAAGGGAGTGTGACTGAGATCAGGTCAGCACGTGAGGAAGGACCGGCTTTCTAGGTGAGGGTCCTAGCCCAGGAGGGCTAGTGTACATGTTATGTCTTTTTCCACAATAGCAAGTCCTCTGAAGAGCAAAGGTGGGACAATTTTCTGGTGATTGCCCTTCCTTTCACCCCAGATTTTGTTCTTCGTAATGGATTGTGGGGTAGGCCAGCCCTAGCCCAAGAGTCCCAGATTCAGACATCCCACGAAATGTCATCAACAGTTACCGGGCAGTCGAGCTTTTACGGGGTAGCCATTAGATATTTTGAATTTTTGATGCTTTAAATTTCACTTTACACTGAAGCTTCTCCCCTTCCTCAACTCACTAATACCTCAGGCAGGGAAGCCTTCCATTGGAGGTGGCGAACGTCTCTCCCTCCCCTAATACCTGTCCCTAGTCAGCTCTGGGCCTTTAGGGCTGCAGAGGGTTTGTGGGAGAGAGTTAGGGAGCAAGAAAGGTGCGGCTTGATGGGGCCTATCATGATCAGTTATTGTTGCCCTGTGGGTTTGGTGGTAGCTCAACACTCATACTGGGGATCAACTGCTGTTCCTTTAACACAGTCAGTGCCCCTTCAGACTGGCCACTTCCGACTCTAGATATCAATATCTAGCCTTGCTTGGGGTTATCTAGCTGCCCAGCTCCCAGGAGGATTCCTGGGCAGAATTTTTCATAGCGTGATATATTCCGGTATCTTTATACAGGATCCTTATGGAACCCAAGGGAAACTCCAAACCCAGGCTGTTTCCAGTGCAGCCTGTCTCCTCCCTCTGCTTTTAGGGTGGCCCATCACTGCCCTGTCTTGTGGTTTTCTCCAAGCTTGGAGCCAGCACTAGTCTCTGTGCCTTTAGACCCCAGGTCGAGCTCTCCAAACTGTAATCCTGAAGCCTCCCACAGGTAAAAGGGATGCTTTCCCTTTCTTTTCCTTGTGGAATGTGTGTAGGGGTGGTGTAATTCTTAGCATTCTTGCCAAAGAAATCCTTTCTTCTTGGTCTCTTCAACCTCAAAGTTTTTCAGAGTGGATTTTGGACTAATGATTGCAAATGTGATTTCTGAAACATTTCCTTTGCAAGTCCTGCATTAGTGGGTTAGCATCTCATTTTATAATGTGTTATTAGGAAGAATCTCATTTTAACTCCTGTTACCCTTCCACTTGAGGTGCAGGCAAATCACATTGGAGCCTGCCTTGTCTGCCTTGAGGGCAGGTTTGAGGGATTTCAAAAGTGGTCATGGAAAGATAGAAGCTTTGCAAACTCTAATATCCTGTAGAAATGTTGGGCATTACTCTTAACATTATCCTTTTTAATGTAAATCAGAAAATCCCAATGAGTAGATAAATCACGTTTCTATCCTTTCAAATAAATTTGTTGAATCTTTAGTAATACTGACTGGCATTTTTGGTCACTGAAGTGATTCATTAGCAAACAGTGCTGTCCAGGATCAGCCAGGTTCAAACCACATGTCTCTCTCTTTAAAGGAGAAACTATTTTTATTAAAGCCTGATTGTCCTCATGTCAGTGGAGTGGTGGCCTTTGGTTACTCAGAGGCACAGACCAAGAATATGTCACTGAAGCCTTTGGTATGAACTCTTGGTACCCCACAAAGAGGAAATACATTTTTGCTGTTTGCAAAGGAATTCAAGACCTTTATGGTTACCAAGAACTCATAAAATCAATGAGCCATATATTCGAAAATGATCCCTGGGTCCAGCCTTCAACAAGCCAGTGTCTGCTAATCAGTTTGGGAAACAAATATGAGCGACTAGGGCTTTCAAGTTGAGAGTGTGTGGTGCGGGGGGTGAGCGGGATTTCTCCTGAAGGCATCTTGTCTTTCTGTATGCTTTCTCTATGGAAGGACACGAGTGTATAAACAGGGTTATTTTATGTTTTCATATGCTAAACAACAACTACAGCAAGTAAACAAGCAAACAAAAAATAGGTAGAGCAAAAGCAGAGAATCGAATGCATGTTTCCAATCCCCAATTTTTAAAGTTTATTTGAAGTTTTAAGTTGTAACCAAAGGATGCATCATAGCACTATGTACTTTCACTTCTACCTATCCCAGAGGTATAATCTCTCAGGAGGAGTGAAAAACAGAATCAGAAACTTGGGTCTTTCCTGACCTTTCTAAATTATAATTTCCAGATATAGTACCATATCTTTTATTTCTTTATCTTTGCATATATTAGCCTAGATGAGCTGATCACGAGTGTGTCTAAGTGTATGTGTGTGTGTTTGTGTGTGTATGGATATTGAGAGAGGGAGAGAGAGCGTGGGGTACGGGGTTTAATTCTTTTCGAAAGTTGGCACCCAGGATTTATTATGTAGCCCGCAGTGTGGCCAAGTCTGACATTTAGTCTTTCAACAAGTATTTATTATCTCCCATGTTCCAGGAGCTCTGATAGTTTCTGGGGGTACACAGTTAATGAAACCCTGTTCCCTCAAGGTGCTCACACTGGAGTTGGAACTCTTTCACTGCAGTATGTGGAGCACAGAGCTTGAAAATTATTCACTGTGATACACCTTTATTCTTTATGTGGTATGCAAACAATGAGACAATCCTTGTTTAAATATGTTTTAGAACTTTAATTTGAAAGTGCTTTTTCCATAAAGGATTCTTGTGTGTAGAGATCGTAGTTTTATGAGGAGTGGGGATTTTTCTTAGGCAGATTTTCTTTATAAATTTGTAGTCATTGATGAAGTGGCAAGAGTGGGAGATTTAGTGGAGGGAGATCCACAGAACATCTTTGGAAGTTGCTAAAATCAACGCGAACAAGATGTTCACTATCATAGCTTGCAGAATTTGGACCCATAAAGGTATTGTGGTTGTGTCTAGGACCAAGAGGCACTGATTTTTATTTTACTATAATATTGCAGATTCCACCACTGGCAACAGAACTTATCATAGCATTCTTTTGGCAAGATAAAACAAAGTGGTTACACTTCATTCTGTAGTAGGGTTGCCCATGGATCTGGAGAAATCAACTCAGTTGATGGGAGTCTAGGGCCAATGGGACTGGGTTGCTGTTCTGATTCCCAGTTAGACATCAATCACCTTCACAGGAAAGAAAAGGGGATTCTTCTTTGCCTATGGCTGCCACATAATGCCAGCTGCCAGAGCTAATCATATGATTATTAGAAGATATGGGGAGGGTGTGAAGACTTAGTTTCTCCAATCACATCTCTCAAAGGAATAACTCAACATACATGACTTTATCAGTCCAGTTGCTTAGGTTTTGGCAAGCACTGCAGATTAATACCTACCAAAATGGAGCCCAGGTCCGTTGGCAACTTCTATCAGTGAAGCGAGCAAGTCTGCTTCCAGGGTCTAACTTTGCCTTGATTTTTCCTGAGATGAGAGGCCTTAGTTCTCATACTGCCAGGACTAGTTCACTCTTCAGCAGG
>NW_006790468.1:181835-228806 GCF_000442215.2 Lipotes vexillifer | reverse complement strand
TCAGCAGGATATGGTGCCAGTTAGTGTTTGATTCTCCTAGGTGTCCTGTGTGAATTAGACCTCTTTATGTGGAGGACAGAAAGGAAGTCTGCCTAAGAAGCAGGCCTCTGGCTTCTGCTTTTCCAAATGTTACTCAGCTTTGTGGACATGCTCTCAGGCATTGGCTTGGGTTGAGAAAATGACATCACCCAACCACAACCAGCTTCTTGCCAAAATCTTTCACAGAATGCACAACAAAGCAGCATTCTAAAGATGAAACATTTCTTGTCGATGGAGCAGTCACTGAAGGTCCGATCTTTCCAGGAGACAAGAGGGTAGTGGTCTAATGGCTGCACTGAACTGAGGTCGGTGGAAAGAACTGATAGATAGTAGAGATCTGCAAAAGGATGCAGTTGGCTGTTGGCACTGAAGA
This sequence comes from Lipotes vexillifer, assembly GCF_000442215.2. NCBI lineage: Eukaryota > Metazoa > Chordata > Mammalia > Artiodactyla > Lipotidae > Lipotes > Lipotes vexillifer. Next base: position 228,394 of record NW_006790468.1, on the reverse strand, counting down.
AGGAATAGGGGACAGATGAGAAGTTGGCGTGGCATGTGTCCCTAGTCAAGACAGTTCTATAGTCCAAAGCTGGGTGCCCTGGAGAAGAGGTTGAAGGGTGGCTCATGATCATGGAATATGCGTTGACTTGGCATGGGCCAGGCCTTCTAGGGGTACAGCGGATGATGGAATAGTGTCGGCCATGCCTCACTGTAATGGCCTGATATATATGTCTAAGAAACTTTCCTCATTTTTCCTAACTAAATCCCATGCTGTGCACTGAAGAGTAAATGTCCTTTAGCTCAGACCTTTTCAGTGTGACTTACTTTGCAGCCATTCTTCTGTAGCTGATTATAAATTTTTATCGTCTTCTAAAAAGTAGCAATCATGCCCACATCCTTTTGAGACCAGGGTGCATCCATGGGTATCCTTCATACTGTTCTCCAGCCTGGGCTTGATCCAAGAGCACAAGCCACATTGACAGTGCTATTACTTAAGAATTACACCTGTCATGTGGAAGCCCCCTCATTAATAGGTGTTCCCATTGCCCAGAATCTTAGCACAGGGGAATCCCCTGAAGGCTTTGGGCCCATTCTTTCTGATGTGACCTCATAGATCCTGCTGTGAATCCACTGCCTTCTCCTCCACGTCTGTCTCACCGACAGGCCTGTGAATCACACACATTCAGAATGAAGGCTCTCAGGACTTGCTTGTACTAGATGTATGCTTACTCTCGCTCTCACTCTCTGTGTCTGTGTTTGTGTGTGTGTTTAAGTAGCTTTTTACCATCTGGCTTAGCTGAGGCCACAGGAGAAGGGCAGAACATTATGAGGCAGCCGAGGTAAGGCATTGTCTGGAAGAGCTGTGGCCTCACAGGCAACCCCAGTTTGCCTCCTGGGCATCTGTGCACATACACATGCATGGATGTCATCAGTGCGCACTCTTGGGGCGTCCATCACTAGGTAGCCCAAAAAGAAGGTCTGAAAGTTTCTTGTCACCCTGAGGACACATTTTGCCTTTAACTGTTAAGTCCCAATTAACCTGCCTCATTAGTACAATTGTGTTCACCTGGGGTCCAGTAGGTCACTCGGCTCCTCAGCTGAGACTCAGCAGGCAGTGCTGGCTAGGCAGGAAGTCCCTGAAAAAGCATGGTGAACCAGTGTGATGAACCCCGGGCCTGAAGACATAGCTCTCAGTGCTCACTCTAAAGGCAATGGGAAGGGTGTAGTGTTATCTTAGTATTAGGAGGCCTGGGCTTCTCGACTTTTATGTCCACGGTCCTCTGTAATCCCCTGGGGAGAATGAGAAGGGACCAGTGGACACTAGGCCACTTTGGATGACACAGGTGTGTGAACTAAGTCTTTCCCCCCTTCTCTCCTGACCTACCTGTGACCTTCTTGGGCATATTACGTAGGAAGACTCCAGAGGGTAAAGTGGAAAGTCCACTTTTATCGTTTAATTACAGTTCTGGAACCTCTCCATTCTGCATTTGCTGTCACAGTTGACATGATTAAGACCCACTAGAGACTGCCAGTGGCCCAGTGTATAGTTCATAGTTTTTCTTGAAAGAATCTTTTTGCATATATCATGGGCAAGCTCTTCTAGCATGGTTGCCTCGTTCATTGTTCAAGTGTTCTGTCCCTTTTGAACAGATACTGCCTGAAATACAGGCCAAGCTTCAGGAAATCAACCAATTATAGGTCAACTTCTTATTTGAACAAAGTTGTGCTTAGGAAAAGCACCATCCTTGCCCGTCTTCTGCCCAGGTACCCGTCGGGGAGAAACGGGGCCCAGTTCTCATGGGGCCCAGCCCCACCCTACCCATTCCACCAGAGCTGAGTCTACTGTGTGCACTGGTTGAAAGGGGGGGGCAGGAGTGAAGGCTGTGGCTGTGTCAGTGTTAACACACACCCACACACACGTGCACGGGGGATGCCTTGTGGACTCACGTTCCAGGTAACTGGGCCCTTCCTCACTCCTGACCCCAGCAGGAGTTTTGGGAAAGTACGTCTTCTCTTCCCTTGGACTAGGACGTTAGGGAGCAGAAAGCGCTGCATCTGCACAGTTGATCCTCTTGGGATCAGAGCAGTGTGTGCCGTGTGGAAGCACTCATAGCTCTGGACTCGCCGGCGTGGAGGACGACCTCAGTGACCTCGCTTATTCATCACCTGCTGTACACAGAGCAGTGTGTGAAACACTGCTGGGGGGGCACATCGGTGTGAGGCCCGGGTCTGCCCTCCAATGGATCAGTCTGGAGAGGACACAAGTGAAGCAGTGATGTGGCGAATGACGGGATGGATCAGTGGAGACAGCAGTCGTCAGAGGAGGTTTCAGGCGGAAACTGGGTCTGCGGGTGGCAAAGATATGAAATGAGGGTGGTGGTTCCCGCCTTCCCGTGTGGACAGGTGATGAAGGGACGTGGAGGGGGGGGGCTGGGGTTCTCACCTGAAATCCCCACAGGCACCCAGATTTTCCAGGGAGCGTGTTCAGCTCAAGGCTACCTCCCTGCAGTGGCAGAAGGATAGAGTTTAAAGTAAACGTCCGCTGCTCAGCTGGGTGCTCTGCCTCTGGGCCTGGAGGATTCTCGGAGACCTAAGACACAGGGGCCACTCTGGGCTGCTCGCCCTGAATGGCCGCTTTTTGATCTCCTCAGGGTTTTCTTTGACCATTTAAGTGACAAAAGGGAATTTCTTGGAGGGGGAGTGGGGAGATATTTTTAGAATGAAGGGCATTTAAAAAAATAAGACAACTACTGCAAGATTTTGAAATTTGACAGAAGCAGGTGACGTTTTCCATCCCCACCATGAAACTTTGCCCAGTTTCTCGGACCTTTAAATACCACAGATAAGCTTCAGTTTCTGGCTAGGAGGAAAGGGGCTCATGCAGAGGTCTGTGGAGGCTCAAAATGACACCTGTGCAGGGGCTGCCAGTGACTCTGGTATTTCAGGCCCAGATTTCCTTCTTTTCCCCTAATTATCTGGATGCTAACCTCTATGTGTAGGATTTGGCTTCAGGACGCTGAGTTTTAAATTCCAGCTTCAACCGTTTACTGGCTGTGTGACCTTAGGTAAGTGAGTTCACCTCTCTGAGCCTTATTTGTAAAATCAGGACAATTCCATTCTAAAATCACATAGGTTTGGGGAGGCTTATTTGCTTTATGGGAGAGTATTGCAGGCCGAGTGCAGTGAGAGATGCTGGGCGTATAATGTAGGGCTTGCAGCTTAATACGAAGACAGATGATCAAAGCGATAATTCTAATATGACATGAAAAGTGTGACAACGTGTTAAAAGTGATGTAATAGGTGAATGTGTGTGCAGAGGTCAGTGAAGGCTGAGAGAAAAGGGCGGTGGAGGCAGAGGTAATGGGTCAGGAAGTGCTGTGTGACTGGTTATTTGACCTGAGACTGGAGGGTGGGAGCCAGGGAAGCATGAGTGGGTGGGGCAAGGCCAGCCTTAAATAGACGATTCTGTCTGAGTGAGGGCACGGAAATGAGGAGGCAGCCTGCGGGCTGGGAGTCACGACTGGGTGGGACTGAAGCCTGTGGCCTGCGTTGGGGTGGGCTGGCTGAGTGGAGAGAGCGTGCTGACGAGATCCACACCGTGGGGGCAGGTCTGACACTTTGGATGGAACGAGTGTCTCCTTACTGGCATCTCTCACGATTGGCTTTTCTGAAATAGTGCTGTGGTCCTGCCCTCAGCCACTCTCTAGCCCACTTCTCTGCTTTCTTTTCTTCAGAGCAGTTCTCACTATCTGTAATTCTTTGTCCACTTTAAAATTTAACTTTTAATTTAAATTAAATTCTTAACTGCTCTATCTTCAGCGTTGATACATATAGTTGGCGCAAACTAGACACAATAAATATTTTTTCAAAGGATGAGTAAGCACCAAATGATTAAATGCATCTGAAGACAGAATTAGCAGCAAACTGCATCACAGAATCTAAGAGATGCCCTAAGAGACGTGGCCGATTTTGTGGGTGAGGAAGGAAGAGGTCACCTTCTGTGCGGCAAAGTTTTCTGAGGCTGGGAAACCGAACATGCTTCCCATTATTTGGGAAGGACAGAATGAGTGTCTGTGCCTCTTCTGGTTTCTGCAGAGAAGAGAGGCAGAAAGAGGCAGTGGCCGACTCAGAGAAGCTCAAGAATAGCAAGAAGAGATATGTCGCCTCCACGTTTCTGCCCCAGATGCAGAAGTCTTTATGATCTTGGTCATAGGATAGGTGTCTGCTTTGGGCTCCTGGTATGTTCTGAGGTTTGACACCCCCTCGGATACTCTGCCACCCTGTAAAATACATGATGTATTGGGTTAATGTGGCTTCATAAAATGCATCCCAATTAAGCTCGTTTCCATGATCATTCACAGTAGCTGCTACTGTCACTTTTATGTTTCCCTTGAGAAAAGATTTTCTGAAGAACTCATGAGGCCATTTATGATCTCTGACTCCTCCTAAATTGTCAAGTAGTGATGAGATAAGAAGAGGAAGCGTTTGATAGCTTTACTGCTCTGAGAAAGTTGGTTGCACATACTCTTGTTGAGAGCACCAGATTCAGACTATACATGCCTTTTATAACAACCGTATTCCTGCAACACCTGTTAACTGAAGCCTCATTTTTCCACTGACTTTTTTATTCAAAAATGCCAGACATGCATTTTCTCTGGCCCTAATGACTCTTAACATCAGCTAGTAGAGCCTGATATTGACTCCACTTCAGTCTGGCCAAACAGCTGACGGCTTATGCGTCAGTCCCAGATGCAGGGGCAGGGAGAGGTGAGCAAAGGGACTGTGCACCCAGGGTCTAGCCACCATGAGAAGCCGTTAGGCCTGAGGGGCAAGGCAAGGGAAGGGGCCAAGAGTGTTACTGGACCCTGGTGAGACCTGGGTCCCTGAGTCAGGCTGCAGCACAGCAGCTGGGACTAACTAGAAAGCAGCTAAAGCCAGAACTGAGATGGGATGCAGCTGGGAATCCCATGGGGAGTAAGTACACACCCCAACCTCTCTTTCTTCCTGCCCTTTGCTTTCCTGCTGGTGCCTCCCATTGACCAAAATAAAATGGAAACTGCAAGGCATAGAGGAGAGGGAAGGGCAGAAGACTACTGGAAGATTGTGGCAAACAGGCTAATCAGCATAGAACATGAACAGTCATAAACGTACCCAGAAGGTTCTCCCCAGAATCTGGCAGTGAGTTCCTTTCTAAAGTGAAGAGTCCCAAATATCTAAATAGATAAATGTCTTCTTTCAAGAAACAGGCATCAAATGCCTTCTGTGGTTAAGCTCTATATTTGGTGCTGGTGATTTTACTTTGAGTTTTCTTCAAGCGAGGTACTTCCTATAGAGCCACCCCGGATAATTTACAAAAATAACAGTCAGTGAGTCTTCTGGGATTTCTTTTAAAAAGTCTGGCCCCAGGTTTGAGGACTGTTTTTGTTTTTTTTTTTTGCGGTACGCGGGCCTCTCACTGCCGTGGCCTCTCCCGTTGCGGAGCACAGGCTCTGGACGTGCAGGCTCAGCAGCCATGGCTCACGGTCCCAGCCGCTTCGCGGCATGTAGGATCTTCCCAGACCGGGGCACGAACCGTGTCCCCTGCATCGGCAGGTGGACGCGCAACCACTGCGCCACCAGGGAAGCCCTGAGGACTGTTTTTTAACAACTTCTTATACCTCAGCTTGGGCCAGATCTGAGCGTTGTTTTGGTGAGTGACCGAAGTCTTGCTACATCCAGCTGGGTCTTGAGTACTGGCTGTATTTGCACTCAGTTGGGCCAGTCTTTGGTTATCTGTAGAGACCTCTATTCTCTAACTGGGGAATCATGTGTAATTTCTGTGACACAAAATTGGGTGAGTGGAGAGCTAGGGAAAGGTCTGGCTAGAATGTTTCTAAGCCTACCCGTGGCCTGGGTGGAGCTGCTTGACCAGCTCCAAGGAACTGACGGAGAATTTTGAAGATTCCATGTCCCGTATTGTGTGAGTCTGTTTTGGGTGTTTGTCATTTTAGGTTAAATAATTTTGATGCAGTTACTGGGTATTTCACAGAAACTGCTTAACATTTCTCCATTGCTGTGCATAAGTTTCTGTAGTAATTGGTGAAGATTTCTTCACATTGGAGAGAGATTAGCCAAGTAGGATAATCAAAAAAAAAAAAAAAGGTTAAGCTGGAAGAGACAAAGGGATTATTTCAACCACTCTCTCTTTTTATAGGTGGAGAAACTGAGGACTCCAGAGGGCTGGGGATGTACTCAGGGTCATACCATGAAGACAGGGACAGAGCCAGGGATACAAGGGGGCGGGTCAGGCGCAGCTGAGAAGCAGGCGGGCCATGGCCAAAGGCTCAGCAGCATCCTCTTGGGGCTCCTGCCCTGCTTCCTGGGACATTCTCACTGGCAGGTGAGGCTTCCCTAACGCAAGCAACCAAAGCAGTTGCTTGTGCTATTCTCACAGGTTCTTGAGGCTTTCCTTTGCCTGTATCCTTCTCTGTGAATACTCAGAACAGAAAGTTTCTCTCATATAGTGTAGAAAGCGGTGTTGGAAAATGATACAGTTTTTAAACCCTTAAAATGTGCAGAGCTTGGGACACGAGGGCCTGAGATTCATGCCTAGTTAGTCATGCTGCTGCGAGATTTATGAACTTTGCCACCAAACTAGGATTCTTTGCTTGCAACACTGAAATAAGAGCTAACATTTAGTGGGTACTTACCAGCACGGGCTATTGTTTTAAGCAATTTACATTATTAACTAATTTAGTTTTTACGAGCATCCCATGAGGTAGATACTCTTTTTATTCCTATTTTTAGATAAGGAGGCTGAGCTCAGAGGTCATGCGACTCGCTCAAGGTCAGAGTCAGTCAGTGGCCCCGACAGAATTTAAATCTCAGTGTTTTGACTGCTCTGCCCGTATTCTTTTTTTTTTTTTTTTTAACATCTTTATTGGAGTATAATTGCTTTACAGTGGTGTGCCAGCTTCTGCCTTACAACAAAATGAATCAGCTATATATACACATACGTTCCCATATCTCTTCCCTCTTGCGTCTCCCTCCCTCCAACCCTCCCCATCCCACCCCTCCAGGCGGTCACAAAGCACCGAGCTGATTTCCCTGTGCTAAGCGGCTGCTTCCCTCTAGCTATCTACCTTGTTTGGTAGTGTATATATGTCCATGCCTCTCTCTCGCTTTGTCAGAGCTTACCCTTCCCCCTCCCCCTATCCTCAAGTCCATTCTCTAGTAGGTCTGTCTGTGTCTTTATTCCTGTTTTACCCCTAGGTTCTTCATGACATTATTTTTTTCTTAAATTCCATATATATGTGTTAGCATATTCTTGACCAGGGAGCTATAGAGCCTTTCTTTACATCCTCTACATCCATGAGATGTGGTTTGTTTTCTGAGGACCTTCCATCGCAGAGCCTCAAGTATTTCTGCCTCTGCTTCAAAAAACAACCGGAATAAGTTTTTGCATTACTTATGACTGAGTATCCATGATGCCACAGCAGTCTCCACCTCAAAGGCTTCCAAGCCAATATACCGGCTTTCTCTGACCCCCGAACTGGACAGCCTTATGCGGGAACGAACTGTGTGTCTGAACAGCCCAGTTCAAAGTATTCTGATTCAGTGGCACAAGTGAAGGTTACTCAGTGCTCTTAGATTTCCAAGAATCTTTCCATGAGTTTTTAGGAAGAACATTATTTTGTTATTATTAAAGTTTTGAAAAACCACAAATAATAATTATAGCAAAGTTTTTTCTCACACAGCATTAATGTACAATGTTGCAAGACCACAGTGTTATTATTTACATTTTATAGCTGGAGAAACAGAGACCCAGGCTCATATTCTACAATGATATGGACAGCAGTGCACTGCGAGCCCCAGGTCCCTTCTTGACTCTGCCTCCACCTTGATGTGTGACTTTAGGCATGTCCTTTTCTCTCTCTGGGTCTCCTCTTACCACTTATTATATATGAGGCTAAATATGATTTCTGAGTTCTTTTCCATTTCTGAAATTCTATGACTTACTAAGATCAAAGCAAGTTGCTTGTTAATTGATGTGTTTTATAGATGACATGGTTCAAAAAAGGAGTTGAGGTGGCTTATAGGATTAACATGCACTTAAACCAGGATGGTTAAAAATAACAAGAGAATTGAAAATAATAAAAAGCGATGCAAAAGAGATGCTTCAGGCACCAAGACTGAGTGAGTCACTGAGGGTCAATGTTATGTCTGGAGTCCCATAATCCAAGGATGTTGCTGCTGAAATTAGCTCAAGAGACCGTGGCTTATCCGCATACATCCCGGCTTCTTAAGTTTCTCCTGCAGAGCATTCTGCTAGTAAGTGTATGTTATTTCCAAATGAAGCAGACTTGGAAGTCTATCTTTCTGACCCACAGAACTGTGAGTCCAGAGCCTCTTGGCTGTTATGACATGAAGAGGTTTGGCAGCTCAACCAGGAGTGGACCCCAGGTCTCCTGACTTTTTCCCAGTGCTCTGTCCATGGCGGCTGCCACCTCCTCTAGTGACAATGACTCTTCACCATATGGTAATATAGTACAGGCAGGGATTTGTGGTATATACAGTTTTTCCATAAACAGGATCTCTCTGATTCTCTTAATCTCCTGAAGGGTAAGCAGGAAAGGTTCTATAATTCCCATAGTATAACTGAGAGAACAGGCTTAGAAATGTTGAGTATTTTTCCCAAGTTAATGGAGAACTGTACCCACCTTGTTGACTCTTTGAGTGTCCATTTCTGGCTTTGTGCCATCACTTTGGCCGGGCTCCTGGGGACTCCAAGTGTTCTATATTGATGTGCCAACAGTACATGTCTCAGGAGGTAAAGTCAAAGCAGCTTGTCTAAGCCCAGCCCACACATAGCCAAGCAACCATCAGGGAGAACCTTGGGAAGCAGAGGATGGGGGTCCCCAGCGTTGACCCCTGGCGCCAGGTGCCAGGGCTTAAATTGGAACTCTGTCATCTCAGACGTTGCTTTTAAGCTCTGTAAGTACATAAAACATTGTGCTATGTATTGCACAGGTCTTGGGACTGAGAATGATGATATTGTGGGAAAGCCAGAGTTTGAAGCAGGTTAAACCTCTCTGAGCACAGCAGGGGCTTTTCATCAAATTCAGCTGCAGGAAACCCTTGAACTGGACCACATTGCTACTGAACGTGTCATCAATCAATCAACAAGTATTTCTTGAGACAGCAATGTGAGAATTCAGTGAGATCACCTAAGTGACAAGTTAGGAGGGTAGCATGGTACAGAGCAAAGACATGGGCTTTAGAGACATTCAGAAGTAGGTCTGAAGACTGGCCCTGTATTTTATGAGCTATATAAGCCGGACCAAATCACCCGACCTCACTAAGCCTCAGTTTATCCATCTATAAAATGGGGAAAATACCTACCTCATTAGGCTTTTGGAAAAGCACTTATTTCCTATGAATTTCCTCTCCTTTGTCTAACATTTAAAAACTATGAAGTGACAAATCATTGATAGTTGCCAGTTAATTATTCCTAGGTACTTGACATTGTACAAGACAATAGGAAGGGTAGGAAAGAGGGCGACATGGTCCCCTTTCTCCTTGGAGAGGCAGGACTATCCAACAAATAAGGCAGGGTGTGGGGAGGGGAGGTGATTGAGGGTTTCCGGGCTTAGCAAGAACTTCATGGGCAAGGTGGAGATGGGTCTTGTTGGGTGGATGAGAGCATGAAATAATGAGGGAGACAGGGATTCCAGGTGAGAGGGACAGCAGAAGCAAAGGCTGGGATGTTTGCAGGACAGCATAAAGACTACCGTGAACAGAGTAGACAGGAAATAAGGAAAATAACGATAAACAGTGCTCAGTGGGTGAGGCAGCAAGAGAAGTTAACACATTTAGATCTATTACACTACCTGGCACAGAATGCTGTGAGCTTTTTCAGTAGAAGAGTGATTAGGACTGGAGGCTGGAACTGTCTTCTTTTTTGTATCAAATTTCCATAAAATTTTTAGCAAAGGGCCTGATGTTTAAGGATGCTCAGTAGTTATCTGTGAAGTAATAAACAGGTGTCTATGGAAAGTCAGTCTGGCAAAGATGTGTGTGATGTTGACAACCCTTTCAAATGTAGACCTTCACACCAGACACCAAATGACCGAACTCAGCCAATGGAAGGAACTAAGAGGCCAAGTTGGATTTGCATTTCCACATTGATTCGGGCTCACTGCAAATGACTCCATTTATTTCATTTAGATTTTTTTATCTTGTGCTTTCTAGAATACAAGAAGTGTACATGCTGGTTGAAAAAATACTGACACTACAGAAAGTTCCCACTCATGCTCTCTTCTTCTAGGCGTCTGCCACTTTCAAAGCCTTCTTGTGTTCCTTATGGACCATTTCGTTGGCCTGAAAGTACACAGCATCCACTATCATATACACATATAGTCCTTTTAATAAATTTTATTGAGATATAATTTCCATAAAATAAAATATACCAACTTTAAGTTTAGTGTTTCTTATGAGTTTTAACAAATATATATGCCTCTGTTCTATAGGAATGAGATCATACTGTACATACTATCCTGCAACTTGTTGAGGCATTCAGCAGTGTCATGAACATTTTTTTCATGACACTGACTTCTTTTTAAATTATTGCACAGTCCTCTGGTATGGATACCTTTAATTTATTGAACTATTTCCTTATAGATTGATATTTATATTCCCTTCATATTTCACAATTCAAATGGAGTACTGAGATCCTTTTACACTTGTCTTTGATACATTAACAGGTATTTCTATAGACCGGATTCCTAGAAGTGGAAATTTTGGGGCAAAACCTTTAAAACTGAAAAAAAAAAAAGAGAGAGAGAGAGAGAGAGATTGCAAGCGTCCTTGGAGATATTGAGGGTTCAGTTCCAGACCACTGCACTATAGCAAATATTGCAATAAAGTGAGTCACACAAAGTTTTTGGCTTCCTAGTGCATATAAAAGTTATGTTTAAAATATAGTCTATTAAGTAGACTGTAGCATTATGTCTAAAAAAGTACATATCTTAATTAAAAAATACTTTATTGCTAAAAAATACTAACCATCATCTTAACCTTCAGTGAATTGCAATCTTTTTGCAATAATAACGTCAAAGATCAGTGATCACAAGTCACCATAACAATTATAATAATGAAAAAGTTTGAAGTATTGTGAGAATTACCAAAATGTGACACAGAGACATGAAGCGAGCAAATGCTGTTTGGAAAAATGGCACCTATAGACTTGTTCGATTCAGGGTTGCCACGAACCTTCAATTTGTAAAAAAATGTAGTATTTGTGAAATGTGGTAAAGCAAAATGCAATAAAACGAGGTGTGCCTGTATTACAATTTAAGCTCCCATAGGGTAAGAAAATGGCCCTTTTCCAAAGTGTTCTCGATTTGAAGATTATCACACGTTACAAATTTCAACAATCGGATAGATGAAAAATAATAATATGTTACTGTTTTAATTTGCATTTCCTAAATTGCTGGAGAAGATGAGCATTTTATGTTTATATTTACTTGCATTTCATCTGTGAATTCACTGTTCTTATATTTTGTCTTTTTTTTACCTGTTTTTCTTTTTCATATTGATTTGTAGGAACTCTTTATATTAGGTCTTTTTTTCCCCTACTAAGCACTCAAGTTAACATGTTAAAGTGTATTCTAGAGCAATGTTGCTCAAAGTTTAGTGTGCTGAAGCATCACTTGGGGATCTTGCTTAAATAGAGTCTGATTCAGAGGGTCAGTGAATTGGCCTGAGAATGTGCATTCCTAACAAACTCCCAGGGGCTTCCAATGCTGCTGGTCCACATACCATACTTGGAGTAACAAAGTCTTCGGGTTTATGAGGGTTTTTTTTTTGGTGGGGGTAAGAGTCCATCATACTCAAGGAATAATGTGTGGTAGGTTTTTCTTTTGTTAAATAAAAGCACTAAGAATGATCTAATGAAAATGATCAGTGTGGAAAGAAGGCAACTGTAATTGTGGAAATGATTGGCCTCATAGCCTTTCTAGGGAGGTGATGGGTGCTGATGTGGTGGGAGGTTGGCCTTTAAGGCCCACCTCTACTGACATGTAGGCCAGTTGGCTTTCCGATTCTACACTGAGAATTAAAAAAAGACAGTAATCCCTGCTCAGATTATTATACAGAGCTGTTTTGAAGTTCAAAGGAGAAATACTGATATGCTTTGTGACCTGTAACACGTTAGAACGTAGTAGGCATTGTACCTGTCCAGGCACAGCCTCTGGGAGTACATGAGCATGTAGTCTGGCCAGTGTCTACAGTAAAGGCAGAGTGCTTGGCAAAGCTTTTTTTTTTTTTTTTTTATTTGCGGTACGCAGGGCCCCCACTGCTGTGGCCCCTCCCGCTGCGTAGCACAGGCTCCGGATGCGCAGGCTCAGCGGCCATGGCTCACGGGCCCAGCCGCTCCGCGGCATGTTTTTTTTTTTTTTTTTTTAACATCTTTATTGGAGTATAATTGCTTTACAATGTTGTGTTAGTTTCTGCTGTATAACAAAGTGAATCAGCTATATACATACGTATATCCCCATATCTCCTCCCTCTTGCGTCTCCCTCCATCCTCCCTATCCCACCCCTCTAGGTGGTCTCAAAGCACCGAGCTGATCTTCCTGTGCTATGCAGCTGCTTCCCACTAGCTATCTATTTTACATTTGGTAGTGTATATATGTCGGTGTTACACTCTCACTTCCTCCCAGCTTACCCTTCCCGCTCCCCGTGTCCTCAAGTCCATTCTCTATGTCTGTGTCTTTATTCCTGTCCTGCCCCTAGGTTCGTCAGAACCATTTTTCTTTTTTAAGATTCCATATATATGTGTTAGCGTGTGGTGTTTGTTTTTCTCTTTCTGACTTACTTCACTCTGTATGACAGACTCTAGGTCCATCCACCTCGCTACGAATAACTCAATTTCATTTCTTTTTATGCCTGAGTAATATTCTATTGTATACATATGCCATAACTTCTTTACCGATTCATCTGTCGATGGACACTTAGGTTGCTTCCATGTCCTGGCTATTGTAACTAGTACTGCAGTGAACACTGTGATACATGACTCTTTTTGAATTATGGTTTTCTCAGAGTATATGCCCAGTAGTGGGATTGCTGGGTCGTATGGTAGTTCTATTTTTAGTTTTTTAAGGAACCTCCATGCTGTTCTCCATAGTGGCTGTATCAATTTACATTCCCACCAGCAGTGCCAGAGGGTTCCCTTTTCTCCACACCCTCTCCAGCATTTATTATTTGTAGATTTTTTGATAATGGCCATTCTGAACAGTGTGAGGTGATACCTCATTGTACTTTTGATTTGCATTTCTCTAATGATTAGTGATGTTGAGCATCCTTTCATGTGTTTCTTGGCAATCTGTATTCCTTCTTTGGAGAAATGCCTTTTTAGGTCTTCTGCCCATTTTTCGGTTGGGTTGTTTGTTTTTTTGATATTGAGCTGCATGAGCTGCTTGTATATTTTGGAGATTAATCCTCTGTCAGTTGCTTCGTTTGCAAATATTTTCTCCCATTCTGAGGGCTGTCTTTTCGTCTTTTTTTATGGTTTCCTTTCCTGTGCAAAAGCTTTTACGTTTCACTAGGTCCCATTTGTTTATTTTTGTTTCCCTTTCTCTAGGAGGTTGGTCAAAAAAGATCTTGCTGTGATTTATGTCATAGCATGTTCTGCCTATGTTTTCCTCTAAGAGTTTTATAGTGTCTGGCCTTATATTTAGGTCTTTAATTCATTCTGAGTTTATTTTTCTGTATGGTGTTAGGAAGTGTTCTAATTTCATTCTTTTACCTGTAGCTGTCCAGTTTTCCCAGCACCACTTATTGAAAAGGCTGTCTTTTCTCCACTGTATACTCTTGCCTCCTTTATCAAAGATAAGGTGACCATATGTGCATGGGTTTATCTCTGGGCTTTCTATCCTGTTCCATTGATCTATATTTCTGTTTTGGGGCCAGTACCATACTGCCTTGATTACTGGAGCTTTGTAGTATAGTCTTATGTCAGAGAGCCTGATTCCTCCAGCTCCGTTTTTCTTTCTCAAGATTGCTTTGGCTACTTGGGGTCTTTTGTGTTTCCATAAAAACTGCGAAATTTTTTGTTCTAGGTCTGTGAAAAATGCCATTGGTAGTTTGATAGGGATTGCACTGAATATGTAGATTACTTTGGGTATTATAGTCATTTCCACAATATTGATTCTCCCAATTCAAGAACATGGTATATCTCTCCATCTGTTTGTATCATCTTTAATTTCTTTCATCAGTGTCTTATAGTTTTCTGCATACAGGTCTTTTGTCTCCTTAGGTAGGTTTATTCCTAGGTATTTTATTCTTTTTGTTGCAGTGGTAAATGGGAGTGTTTCCTTGATTTCTCTTTCAGATTTTTCATCATTAGTGTATAGGAATGCCAGAGATCTCTGTGCATTAATTTTGTATCCTTCTACTCTACCAAATTCATTGATTAGCTCTAGTAGTCTTCTGGTAGCATCTTTAGGATTCTCTATGTATAGTATCATGTCGTCTGCAAACAGTGACAGCTTTACTTCTTCTTTTCCGATTTGGATTCCTTTTATTTCTTTTTCTTCTCTGATTGCTGTGGTTAAAACTTCCAAAAGTTTTATTTTTATTTTTATTTTTATTATTATTATTATTATATTTATTATTATGTTGAATAATAGTGGTGAGAGTGGGCAACGCTGTCTTGTTCCTGGTCTTAGAGGAAATGGTTTCAGTTTTTCACCACTGAGAATGATGTTGGCTATGCATTTGTCATATATGGCCTTTATTATGTTGAGGTAGATTCCCTCTATGCATACTTTCTGGAGAGTTTTTATCATAAATGGGTGTTGAATTTTGTCGAAAGCTTTTTCTGCATCTACTGAGAGGATCATATGGTTTTTATCCTTCAATTTGTTAATATGGTGTATCACGTTGATTGATTTGCGTATATTGAAGAAACCTTGCATTCCTGGGATAAACCCCACTTGATCATAGTGTATGATCCTTTTAATGTGCTGTTGGATTCTGTTTGCTAGTATTTTGTTGAGGATTTTTGCATCTATGTTCATCAGTGATATTGGCCTGTAGTTTTCTTTCTTTGTGACATCTTTGTCTGGTTTTGGTATCAGGGTTGATGGTGGCCTTGTAGAATGAGTTTGGGAGTGTTCCTCCCTCTGCTATATTTTGGAAGAGTTTGAGAAGGATAGGTGTTAGCTTTTCTCTAAATATTTGATCCTGTGAAGCCATCTGGTACTGGGCTTTTGTTGGAAGATTTTTAATCACAGTTTCAATTTCAGTGCTTGTGACTGGTCTGTTTATAGTTTCCATTTCTTCTTGGTTCAGCCTTGGAAGGTTGTGCTTTGGAAGAATTTGTCCATTTCTTCTAGGTTGTCCATTTTATTGGCATATAGTTGCTTGTAGTATTCGCTCATGAGATTTGGATTTCTGCAGTGTCAGTTGTTACTTCTCCTTTTTCATTTCTAATACTGATGGTTTGAGTATTCTCCCTTTTGTTCTTGATGAGTCTGGCTAATGGTTTGTCAATTTTGTTATATTCTCAAAAGAATGAGCTTTTAGTTTTATTTTTTGTTTCCTTCATTTCTTTTTCCTTTATTCTGATCTGATCTTTATGATTTCTTTCCTTCTGCTAACTTTGGGGTTTTTTTATTCTTCTTTCTCTAATTGCTTTAGGTGTAAGGTAAGGTTCTTTATTTGGGATTTTTCTTTTTTCTTGAGGTAGGATTATATTGCTATAAACTTCTCTTTCAGAAATGCTTTTGCTGCATACCATCGGTTTTGCATTGTCATGTTTTCATTGTCCTTTATTTCTAGGTATTGTTTGATTTCCTCAGTGATCTCTTGGTTAGTTAGTAGCGTATTGTTTAGCCTCAGTGTGTTTGTCTTTTTCTACAGTTGTTTTCCTGTAATGGATATCTAGTCTCGTAGCACTGTGGTCAGAAAAGATATATGTTACAACTTCAATTTTCTCAAATTTACCAAAGCTTGATTTGTGACCCAAGATATGGTCTATCCTGGAGAATGTTCTATGAACACTTGAGAAGAAAATGTATTCTGTTGTTTTTGGATGGAATGTCCTATAAATTTCAATTAAGTCCATCTTGTTTAATGTGTCATGTAAAGCTTGTGTTTCCTTATTTATTTTCATTTTGGATGATCTGTCCTTTGGTGAAAGTGGGGTGTTAAAGTCCCCTACTATGATTGTGTTACAGTCGACTTCCTCTTTTATGGCTGTTAACATTTGCCTTATGTATTGAGGTGCTCCTGTGTTGGGTGCATAAATGTTTACAATTGTTATATCTTCTCCTTGGATTGATCCCTTGATCGTTATGTAGTGTCCTTCTTTGTCTCTTTAATAGTCTTTATTTTGAAGTCTATTTTGTCTGATATGAGAATTGCTACTCCAGCTTTCTTTTGATTTCCATTTGCGTGGAATATCTTTTTCCATCCCCTCACTTTCAATCTGTATGTGTCCCTAGGTCTGAAGTGGGTCTCTTGTAGACAGCATATATATGGGTCTTGTTTTTTATCAATTCAGCCAGTCTATGTCTTTTGGTTGGAGCATTTAATCCATTTACATTCAAGGTAATTATCAATATGTATGTTCCTATTACCATTTTCTTAATTATTTTGGGTTTGTTATTGTAGGTCTTTTCCTTCTCTTGTGTTTCCTGCCTAGAGAAGTTCCTTTAGCATTTGTTGTAAAGCTGGTTTGTTGGTGCTGAATTCTCTTAGCTTTTGCTTGTCTGTAAAGGTTTTAATTTCTCCATGGAATCTGAATGAGATCCTTGCTGTTGAGAGTAATCTTGGATGTAGGTTATTCCCTTTCATCCCTTTAAATATGTCCTGCTACTCCCTTCTGGCTTGCAGAGTTTCTGCTGAAGGATTAGCTGTTAACCTTATGGGGATTCCCTTTTATGTTATTTGTTGCTTTGCCCTTGCTGCTTTTAATTTTTTTCATTGTATTTAATTTTTGATAGTTTAATTAATATGTATCTTGGCGCGTTTCTCTTTGGGTTTATCCTGTATGGTACTCTCTGTGCTTCCTGGACTTGATTGACTATTTCCTTTCCCATGTTTGGGAAGTTTTCAATGATAATCTCTTCAAATATTTTCTCAGACCCTTTCTTTTTCTCTTCTTCTTCTGGGAAACCTATAATTCGAATGTTGGTGCATTTAGTGTTTTCCCAGAGGTGTCTGAGACTGTCCTCTATTCTTTTCATTCTTTTTTCTTTATTCTGTTCCCTGGCAGTTATTTCCACCATTTTATCTTCCAGCTTACTTATCTGTTCTTCTGCCTCAGTTATTCTGCTATTGATTCCTTCTAGAGTGTTTTTAATTTCAGTTATTGTGTTGTTCATCACTTTTTGTTTGCTCTTTACTTCTTCTAGATCCTTGTTAAATGATTCTTGTGTTTTCTCCTTTCCATTTCCGAGATTTTGGATCATCTTTACTCTCATTACTCTGAACTGTTTTTCAGGTAGGTTGCCTATTTCGTCTTCATTTATTTGTTCTTGTAGGTGTTTACCTTGCTCCTTCATCTGTAACATTTTTTTGTCATTTCAATTTCATGTATTTTTTTGATGCATGGTGCTGTATTCCTGTCTCATTGGTTGTTTGGCCTGTGGCATCCAGCACTGGAATTTGCAGGCAGTTGGATAGGGCCGGGTCTTGGTGCTGAGATGAGGACCTCTGGGATGCATCACTCTGATTAATATTATCTGGGGTCCGAGGTTCTCTGTTAGTCCAGTGGTTTGGACTTCGAGCTCCCACCATAGGAGCTTAGGCTGGATTCTGGCCTGGGAATGAAATCCTGAAAGCTTCATGGCATGGTTAAAAAAAAAAAGAGAGAGAACAAAAGAAAAAGGAAAGAAAAAAAGGAGCTGTACAATATCAAAGAATTAAAAACAGAATAAAATCTGAAAGATAAAAAAATATATTACGAAAAATAAAACTATAATTGAAACAACTGCAACAAGGTAAAATAAAACCACAATAGAAAAAAGAAAAAAAAAAGGGGGCAGATGGGCAACAAGCCAAAAGAAGAGAACAATAACAAAGCATAAAGAATAAAATTAGAAAAAAAAAGATTTATTAGGAAAAGTAAAAATATAAAAGAATTAACAATGAATCAAGAAGGTAAAACAGGGCTTCCCTCGTGGCGCAGTGGTTGAGAGCCCGCCTGCCAATGCAGGGGACGGGGGTTCGTGTCCCGGTCTGGGAGGATCCCACATGCCACGGAGCGTCTGGGTCCGTGGGCCATGGCCGCTGAGCCTGCGCGTCCGGAGCCTGTGCTCCGCAACGGGAGAGACCACAACAGTGAGAGGCCCACGTACCACAAAAAAACTCAAGAGGAAAAAAAAAAAAAAAAAAAAAAAAGCCTTGGCTATGGGGGCGGAGTTTAGGCACAGGTGGAACTTAGGCAGGGGTGGGCTTTAGGGTGGGGTGGAGCCTAGGCGGTGGGGGGGGGGGGCCGTTTGAGCGTGGGGTGGGGCCTAGGCTTCGAACCCATGTAGCCAGAAAAGGCCCTGGGGGGGTGGGTGGGCCTAGGCGGGAGATTCAAGCGTGGGGCGGGGCCTCTGCTTAGGTCCTGCGCAGAAAGGGGGAGGCAGCACGTGGAAAGGAGGCCTTCTGGAGCGTGGAGTTCCAGAGTTGGGAGGTAAGGCCCTGCGTGAGGCCGTGTGGATGGGGTTTAGGCCCGGCACGTTGGAAGGGGTCTCCGAGTGTAGAGGTGGGGCCCTGGGTAGGGTTGTAGGGGCGGGGCTTGGCCTCTGCGTGGCAGGAGGAAGGCTCTGAGGGCAGAGGATTAGACCGGGGAGCCCAACAGGCTTCCCGGTGCCTAAGTGGACAGGGAAAGGCTGGCCGCGTTCCCTTCCGTTCCTTCGTGCCCCTCCCCCACCGTCTCCCCCAGGGCCTCCCCTGTCCCCGCTGAATCCCTAACCATGGGTGGGTCCCCCTGGATGTAGGAACTCCTCCCCTCCCCCAGCCGCCCCTCAGGGGTGCCGGTCCCCTAGGTCCGGCCTTTACTTTTGCTCCCCCTTCCCTCCCAGTCCCTCAGGACCCTCATGGCTGGAGGGGGCCTTGGTGGGCAGAGGATCAGGCCCGGGATGACAGCAGGTTCCTGGGGGCCCAAGTGGGCAGGGGAAACCTGGCCTCGCTCCCTTTTGATCCTCTGCCCTCCCAGAGGTTCCCCCATTTCCCCCTTCAGGCGTGGGATCCCTTCCCCTCCCCCAGCCACCCCTCAGGGGCGCCAGTCCCGTCCCACCTCCACTTCTCCTTCCCCTTCACTCCCCGCCATGCCCCACATCCTACCCCGTCTCTGGAAGTTCCTCCCATCCCCTTAGGTGTCAGTGGTTCCCCACGGGTGCCTGGTAGGTGCCCTAGTTGTGCAGAGCCGCGAATTCTGCGTCCTCCTAGTACGCCATCTTGACTCTGCCCCCCTCGGCAAACTTTTGTATCGCTCCCCAAATTCTTACTTAGACAAACTCTCTGCCTTAGAGTTTGGATCATCGTAAGTGTATCTGAATCACTTTGGATTCCAAGTTTTCAGTAGGGAGCTATTTTAGGATTCCCTGAATGTTTGTCTGTGGCAAGTGTCAGGTTTTGAATTTGGCTATAGGCCATCATAGACCAATTATCTGGGTCACACACATGTGCGCGCGCACACACACACCCTGAGCCAAAATATAATTCCCAAGTTACCATGATAATTAGAATACAATATATGTATAATATAACACAAATGCAGTACAATCAAGTGTGGGTTATTAGAGTATGGATTGTTCCAGTTGGCTTTCTATGGCAGACAGTGGCTAGCTTTTTATCAGAAGTGCTTTCTCTTCTTCTGAAGACGCAGCTAGACAGTACTCTGACTGCCTTCTTTGCAGTTAGGTGATTAGTATATCATGAGTGGGAATCACCTGTGTCATTCTGGGTTGAGGTTTTTAAGAAGTGGATTTAGCTTTTCCACACTCTGATGCCCTGTCTGCTGGCTGAACACAGGGGATTCCATGTTCCTAGCAGAGAGCTGAGCATATGACAGAGAGATCATGGGTCCCTGAACCTCATGTGGAAGGCCTGCCACCAGTCTGTACCATCTGTTTTGGACTTTATGTGAGCAAGCTATTTATTTATGGTGTTTGACTCATAATATGTTATGGGGCTTGTTCATAGTAGTAGTTAGAGTTACCTGTACTAATGCACTCTAATTCACATAGATCATTGAGATACTTTTCAATCAATATCTAGCATAAACATTAATGATTACATAGGACAAATAAGTAGAAGAGAAAAGGTAAGTGCCATAACCTGATGGTTATGGTTGGAGAGTCTTTGTGAGGTGGAGCATTTGACATATGGGGAAACTTCCGATTATCCTTAATTTCAAAACTTCATTAATTTTTCATTAATAATTGTCATGAAGCTTAGAAATGAGACAGTGAGAAACAGTTAAATGCTCCATGTGACGATCCCCCGCCCCAGCTCCCTTTAATTCCTTTCTTGCTGCTCAGGCCTGGAACAAGATGACTATTCTTTGGAGAGTGAAAACTGAGTGAAAGTCCTGTAATGTTTCTGTTTGATGTTTTTGGCAGTGATGATGAAAATTCTAGACTGAAACGATATTGTATGAAGTCTGGACCAATTGCCTTGCTAAAGTCGAATGGATTTCCTCTCTTTTTGCTGTCTGGATCAATTCTTGGAGGAGTTAGTCAGAGAATTTGGTCTCTCAGTTGAAGCAACATATTGTACTGATAACAGGCGAGAGCACAGTCTGATTGGGCTCCCCAGGTCTTTCCAACTCACTGCTCTTGTGAGCGTTAGAAGGGCTTTTGCAAAATAAATAGAGCTCGCTGAGGTCTGCTAAGAAGGGTTCCAGATTCTGTTGACCAAAAGTGGAATGTTTCATACTCCACAGTAAAATTTAAAAAAAAGAAAAAAGAAAGAATCATGGAATTCTGAGTTCCACCTGTTAAATTATTTGTCCTTCTAATAGAAGCGGGAATGAAAGGCGTATGTTCAACATCATTTTGGACCCGTTTTCTGTGGCGGGAAACCAAGGTAAACACATTTTTCCTGATGTAACTGTTGATGTTAGTTCAGCTCATATGATGCAGGCAGAGCTGTGTGAACCATTTTATTTGGACCCATCCTCGGCTGGAGTTGGACCTGCTGGTGGGAAGCCTGGAGTCTGGAGAACCCACAGTCTGGGGGCCCTGGATTGTTTAGGGAGCACCCAGGCCCAGGAATTGCTGCTATGAGGGTGCCGTTTGGGTTCCTCGCCTCAGGCCTCATTTCTTTGCATGTGTGTTTGGGAACATTCAGCTCCTCACTTGGGTTAGACCTGGTTTCTTATTAGGATTATTTCAAAGAATTATCATTCCCCTTTTCTAGTTTTACTTAGATACATATATGTGGTTCTATTATAAATAATAGAGTTTTTTCTTGTAATTCTCCCTTTTTATCTTTGGCTTTCTCTTTTTTTCTCTCTTCTGCCCCTCACCCTTTGCCCCCCACCAATCTGTGTTAACAACCTAGCGTGTTTTGTTTCCCATTTTCCTGCATGCTTGCGTACTTATATACAAACACATACATATTTTCATTGTTCGGTGTCATTTTTAACCCTCCTTTCTTTCTACTTCTGGTTTAACAGTAGTTCCCAGGGTAACCTCCTCAAACACAGGTAGCCTATGATATGGTTTATTTCTTCATTTGTTTTTCCCACAATCGTGTTTTTCTTTGTTTTCTTTGTTTTGTTTTTGTTTGTTTTTTGGGTAATGCTATGTGAAGTCCTGTGCTGGGCATTGCAGATAGAAATGTGAACTGGATACAGACCCTGACCTCAGGGAGTTAGTGCTATTAGAGGAGAACAGAGAGGGGCATCTAGAATAGCCTGGAGGGAGCAGACCCTGTGAAGACCCCTGAGCTCACTGCGTGTCTGGAAGAGCATGTTCTATATCCCACTTTGGGATGATTGAAAACCCACATGTCTGCCCCCAGCTCGGGGTGGGAAGGAGCTCTGGCATGGGGGCAGGGGGAGTGGGGACAGAAGTAGTGGGGCTCTCCTGCAGTGGGCGGGGCGGTGGAGGAGGTCCTGCCCAGGGGATCTTGGACAGCTGTGAAGGTGAAAGAGGTTGGTTGGATGCGCAGTGGCTGTTGCATGTGAGTTGTTTACAAGTCTGTATTTGTAACTGAGGCACCGGTGATAAGGATGATGCCTTGCTTGTGTGGTTACTTAACATGTGTGACCTGGCCTTCCAACCAGACTATAAATGCACAGAGAGCACAACAGTGTCTCACATTTCTTATGCATTACCTGTGCACAAAACACAAGGCTGGTCACGGAGGCATTAATTTATTTTTATTTTACTTTACTTGTTTTTATAACAAGATAGAAAAAGAATTACCACAAAATGTTTATTGATGAAATTCAAAATATAATCAGAAGAACTGAGTACTGTGATTTTGGCTTTGGTTTTGGTTTTGGGTAATACAGGTCTACTGAGAAGAATGGAATTCTTTTAGGGGGATAACGTCAAAATTAGTGTTCCCTATCTTGGACATGACTGCAAATGCTCTTCTGCGAAATCTATTCTCGGCTAAGAGGTGGTGAGCCAGATTTGGTCTGTACTCAAATGTCATCTCCTCAGAGAGGCTCTCCCAGGACATCCTCTCAAAAAGCGTGCCCCCTACTCTGCCCTCTCAATCCCCCTTATCCTCTAATTTTCTCTAGCATTTCTCACAATCTGAAACACTATACATTTTACTCATATATGAGCTGTCTTCCCCTTCCACGTGTAAACTTTCTGTGGACAGGGTTTTGTCTATCTTGTCACTGCTGGCTTCCCAGCACCTGGAGCATGTCTGGCACGCTGTAGGCACTCAGTGAACATCTGGTGGACGGTCTGGGCGGGCCTGAGGAGCTGGGGGTGGGGTGGAGGTGGGATCCTAGGTTTTGTCAAGGGCGCTGGTGGGAGGACCGCCACCGGCACCTGTCTGCTGAGCCACCCAGGGCCGTGGGCTGGGACCTGGAAACCGCCTGGGGGCAGGCAGGACAGCCTTTGGAGCAGCTCACACCCTGCTCCAAACTCAGGCCTCGGAGGCATTAATGTAAATGCAGTGCTGCTGACCAGAGGAGTAAAAATAAAATTGTGAATGAACATTTACACACGAAACTACATCTCCAGTGAGCTTTTAAATGTATTTTAACGTCCTAGCTTCTAATGACAAAAATGCCCACATTTGTGCAGTATTTGTAGTTCACAAAACATTGGCCAGTGCTTCACTGGATCTTCAGAATCTTCAGAATGAACTTGGAGGCAGACGTCTTTGTTAGTAACCCAGTTTTACATTAGTGCAGACACACCTGAAGTTTAAGCTTTTAATTCTTCGAGATAGCAAAGCTGCCCCTGGAAGGATCGAGGACTCAGGCTTGTTCTGCCCACTGTGACTCGCTAACTTACACAGAGGTGGCCCAGAGAATGAGGCATCTCTCATGGCCCTGATTCGGTACAGAGCCCCTTAAGCTTGTAGAACTCAGCCTGTGATCTCAGGGGAGCTAGGCTTCACCGCAGTTTGAGGGGACCCGGAGGGGACGGATGGCCCTGACACCGCATACCAGTCTGGGGTCACAGTGCCAGAAATCCCACTATTAGCAAAGCCGTCTGTTGGGTTAGACGTGGCTCGCCTCAGTCTTCTGTTTCAACCAGAGATGCCTGTAGGAGAGGAAGAGATGAGGTTGAAGCCATCAGTGAGTATCACTGCAGTGTCGGCTGGGTTATCCATTACTTGGGAAAGGACCCAACCCGAAAGTGATGTAAATTTGTTGTGTTTGCTTGCTTGTTTTAGGAAGACTTTGGAGCCTACTGTGTGATTCAGGAGAGTAGATCGGTGGGCCACACTGTGGGGAGAAGGTGCTGGGGAGAGCACAGAGGAGCTTCTCCCTCTTAGATCCTTGTGCTCCTGGCCAGGAGGTGTGAATTCCATCTGGTCCTGGGCAGCTGTTCCTCGGGGCATCCCTCAGACATCACCTCCACATTTTTGAGGCTGCCCTGGGAGGAAGCAAAGCAGGGGACTTCCTTCCTGTTAACCCTCCTGAGAAGGGTGAGGAGGGCGTCGGGCAGGCGAGAGCGTCCAGCCTGGGCATGTTCTGGAGAGAAGGAAGCTGGGCGGCATGGTGTGTGGTTACTTTGTGGGAAGCAGTCATGGGCTTTTGACTTTGGAAATAGGGCAGCCTTCCGTGCTGCAGTGATGGACCCTCGGCGTGGCAAGTTCAGCCCAGAGCCAGCGCGGTGGGTATGTCTGCGGTGTCTGCGGGGCGGGGCAGCGATCCTCAGCCCGCTGTGAGCCCTACAGATACTCGCAGGCTGCTTTTCCATTATTGCATGAAAGACAGTCATTAGTGCTGAAGTTCAAAGCCATGGTTCCTGTGTGTCCTTAACATGATACAGGTGGGCCTTCATTGGAAACACCTTCTGCTTCTCCAGCTCAGTTCTCATAAAAACAAACAATGGTGCCCTTTGCCCAAGTCGGAAGAGGAGGCTGTGAAATCCCCGTGAGCTTCCCCTGCGCGGCACGGCTTCAATCAGATCCTTCTGCAGGGGTGAGGACCCGCACACCCATCCCGAGCACAGCCTGGGCAGCGGGGCAGAGCCCCACGGGCATGGCACTCGCACAGGCCCCCTGCCGTGGCCGTGGTGATGTGGGGTGAGGGGTCAGGGCCCCAGCGCAGGTCAAAGTGCAGCTACAGCTGGGAGGTCTGCTCATCTTTGCTGAGGAAACACTCTTCACGATCCGGGCTTTGAATGATTCCCTCCTTCCCTTTCATATTAGGACTGCAGTTCAGATGTGAGGGTTCAGCGTAGAGCCTTGGAGACAGTGGAAGAAACTAAAGTCTGGAGCCTGACTGCCTGCGTGTGAAAGCTCCAGCCACGCGGCTTTATGCCAGTCACTAAGCTGTTCTGCATCTTCACCTCTTCAGCGGTGAAGTGCAGGTCATACCAGTGCTTACCTTATAGGGCTCTTTTGAGGGTTAAGTGAATCGATACATATAGAGGACTTAGAGTAAGGTCTGGCACTGATTAAACACTCAGCATTGGCTGTTATTATTATTGATAAAGATGTTCAAGATCTTTTTACTAGGTTTTAGGGTGTTTTTAAGAGAAGTTTTAGGTTCACAGGAAAATTGAGCCAGAGGTACAGAGATTTCTCACATACCCGTGACTCCACCCATGCACAGCCTCCTCCAATCAACGTCCCACAGCACAGTGGTGCTTTCGTTACAACTGATGAAGCTGCACTGACCCACCATTGTCACCCAAAGTCTATACGTTAGGGTTCACTCTTGGCATTGTATATTCTGTGGATTTGGACAAATGTGTAATGACAGCTATCCACGCTTATAGTATCATACAGAGTAGTTTCACTGCCCTAAAAATCCTCTGTGCTTTGCCTACTCATCTCTCCTTTCCCCTCAGCGTTAGGTTTTTTTTTTTTTTTTTTTGCCGCCCTGCACAGCATGCAAGGACCTCTTAGTTCCCTGACCAGGGATCAAACCTGCGCCCCCTGCAGTGGAAGTGCAGAGTCTTAACCACTGGACCTCCAGGGAAGCCCCTCTCCTTTCCTCTAACCCCTGGCAACTACCCATCCTTTTACTGTATCCATGTTACTTGCCTTTTCCAGGATGTCATATAGTTAGAATCAAACAGTGTATATAGCCTTTTCATATTTGCTTTTCACATTTAGTAAATGCATTTAAGTTTCCTCCATGTCCTTCCGTGGCTTGATAGCTCATTTCTTTTTATTGCTAAATTATATTCCATTGTCTGTATGTACCACAGTTTATTTATCCATTCACTTACTGGCAGACATCTTGGTTTCTTCCATGTTTTGACACTTATGCATAAAGATGCTGTAAACATCTGTGTGCTTGTTTTTGTATAGAGAAGCTTATTTTTTTATTACATTAAACATATACTGGAATTTACATATATGGAATTTACCTCTGCCATCCCAGGATTTATATAGATCAGGATTTATATTCAAATTTCAACTCCTGACTCTTCCACAAATGTCTGATGTAGGTATCTGTGCCCAGGCTGGCAGCAATGCCATCTCTAGGGTACCCAGCTGTTGGCCTGTCCTTCACTCAGGGACAGGCCACAGGCCACACCTTACATCACATCGCACTACTCTGCATTTGTGCCCTTAATGCCAAAATCTAAAAGCTCAGGCATAGATTGTCCCTAAATGTTTACTGATGCTTTTCATACTTTTCGCCATAGCCTTGAGTTTCACAAGAAAAAAAAAAAATTAAATGATTGGAATATTATGTTGTAGAGGGGTTACACAGAGTTTCTAAAGCATAAAGCCAATGTGAAATTGAAAGGGTGGTAAGATAGCTAAAGATAGAGAGTAGGCAGTACTGATAGAAATAAATTTAGGAAAAAGGCAAAGTTACTGAGGGGGTAAATAAAATTGCCAGATATTTATGACAGAATTGGCACTTCACTCTTGATTTCACACAGGTTCAAATAACGTGAAGTGATGATTGCAAACATTCATTTTGACAAATTTGTTTTAAATGATTCATTTGGAGAGGGAAGCTAAATTTAAAAAAGGTATGCAAACAATGCTAAGCAAGAAGAGTAGGAATAAATATTTTAAAAATTTAGAAAATAAAAGGAAAAAAGTAGGACAACCTTATCACCTCAAACCAAATATATTACATGTAAAATGTATAATACTGTGTTAAAAAGTTGAAATTTGGGGAAATTGCCTATATGATGTACAAAAACTTCCAAGAAGGGAAAAACTAGTGATAAGGATTATTTTCTACGAATTTTCCTTTTGAACTACTTATTTTCAATTAAATTATTAGTAATTTTCAGTGGAACTGCTGAGTAACCACTCAAGGGAGTAACAGTGATGTTACACCTCCTACGCCTCAGTCAGTCTTTGGGAAAATAGCTGTGATTCCTTCTGTTCACATGAGATGTGAGGCCAGCCTGACTCAGTGAACTCCTACCAGCTTTGTGAAAGTAAGTGAATCCTTCACTTACTTTGACCTTGGGCTTTCTGAACTCTAATGCCTCTATCTAACAATTAGGAATGAAGGATTTGCACCATGCGTTCTGCGGGACTCTTCTAATTCTTACCATTTCTGAGTTCAAATACAGCTGTGCACCATAGATCCCAAAATACTTCCCCAAGACATAACCCTGTTTTACTGTGTTCCCTTCCCTCATTTGGATCAGTCAAGGATCATTTTAATCATAAAACCACTA
The DNA here is from genome assembly GCF_000442215.2 of Lipotes vexillifer. NCBI lineage: Eukaryota > Metazoa > Chordata > Mammalia > Artiodactyla > Lipotidae > Lipotes > Lipotes vexillifer. The sequence continues at coordinate 201,123 of NW_006790468.1, read as the reverse complement.
ATGCCCAAGCCACCAAAAGTGACAGTCAGGATTCTGGACAGGACACAGAGAGGCTTCCGATTGTGAGCCAAAGAGGTGGCCCTGTAATTAAGGTATAAAAATAACAAAAACTCTATCCCTACAATAATCCTATATCCTCTGATAACTCCCATGCCAAACCATGAAGGCTGAGTTGTGCCATGGTCTTTCATGCCCAGCCTTCAGGTTTCCATTTTCTGATTGTTTTAGTTCCCAAGGGTCTTTACTACAGCCAATTTTTTCTTAGTAATAACAGTTTACCATTGTGGGTGTATGTGTCTTCCTATCTCTATATCTCTTTTTTCTAGGCAATGTTGAATTGTTTGTTCAAATATAATATCATTTCCCTCTCAGTGGTATGACTTAGGGCAATATGACTTAGGGCAATAAAGTGGGTTGACCCACTTTATCCCTCTCTTAAAAGATGCCAAGCATATTGGGTACATGGCTAACAATCACTTTTAATCTTTTTTTCTTCTTTTTATGGCAGTGGTCTTCACCTATCATTTTATGTTGTGTGCTTGTGTCTGAGGAAGGGAGAAAGGGGCATTTGGGTCTGATGGGAGATATGATCAGTGTGGTGCTCAGTTTTGCAAAGAAGGCATTGCATTTGCTTCCCTTGTATCACATATTGAGTTGCTATTTGCCAGTGATGTCCATTTATTTTACAACTGTCTTGTACAGTGAGTAGAGATCATTATCCATCTTGAACAGATGAGAAAAGAGAGGCTTAGAGGGTTAAATGAACACGTCAAGGTCTTGCCTATATATCAGTTGTAGGCATGATTCACGCACTGAGTAATTTGTCCTGAAGCAGCCACTTCCCAAGAAATACTTCCTAATGTGATATATCCTGAAGGGCAGCCTCGAGGCTGAAGTAACTCGATAGCAGATGGCAGTCTTCCAAGGAGTTGCTGGTTTCCCTAGGTCTCAAGTTCCTTACTTGTGTGAATATTAAGGCAAATTGAGTGGATATTGCAACACTGGGTTATCACTCACTTGGTAACTTGCATGGGAAAATGTCTCCCCTGCACAGATTAATTAAGAACCAGTCCTTTGGAATCCTGTGCCTTAGAGTGAATTATGGGTGGTTTCTATGAAGTTAAAGGGACAGAGACTGTTATTCATGGTTGTTAACTGGAAATGTAGAGGAGTGTAAGGGGGCGGAACAGCTGCGTTTGTAAAAGCGCAGGTTGTTTTTAGTTAATGCCACATCAAGCATCTGCCCACAGCATTCACCCCCAGTTCGATGATGTCTGTAGGCATTGTAGCCTAGAATTCTCCAAATTACTCCCATGTTGTGCTAGATTGAGGACTATTTCCTGGGGGCAGTTGGGGTAGTAGGAACCTCATCAGGCAGCTGAGGGGATGTGGACAGCAGATTGAGGTAAAAAGGTAAACTCTGATCCCAGGCTGGTTGCAGAGCCTACCTGGCAATGACCAGGGAGTAAGAATGTACTGTTTGCAACTCAGCTAACCAGTCCTCATGGCTTGGACAAACGAATGCTTCTGGGTTCATATGGCCAGGCAGTGCGGGAGCCTAGAGCCGACAGCACCAGTCATCAATCACTTCTCTTCCAGGGACCAGGAACCCACAAGGCACGGGGACATGATACCAGCTGTCTAAGCGCTGGGGCCAGGATCCTGCAGCTGCTGTTCTTGCCTCCAGGAGGACATCTCAGTTGTGCAGTGATAGTTTTACATGGATTTAAAGTAGAAAAGGGTAGTCGATTTCGATGTCAAGCAGAGGAGACTCACTTTGCATTTATCACTGAAAAGTAGAAGGTCAAAGAAAGAGGAATCGTTAGATAACCATTATACACACAGTAAAGCTCACTGATTTGAATCCATAGAGTGGGATCAGTCCGATTATAAAATGTCTGACAAGAAGTGCATCTTGATTCACTTAAGGTGAATTCACAGTTGGATAGGTATAAGAAAAGTATATATTAAAAAGTAAACTGAGTGTAAAAAGTCCTTCGCATTGCTTTAAAACGTTTATTTTTAAGTAGATAAAACATATGTCCTGCTAGCTAACTTATACTTTTAATTTACTTTACAGGTAGCTAATTTAAATATAAACTCTAGGCTGGCTTCTGCCCAAATTATCAGAAATTCCTGTTAGGGGAATCTGGATCAAGTACAACATATTGTATATGAAGAAAGAGGGGTTTCATTTGAGTGGGTCCAGACATAGGGCTCTGGAATCAAGATAAGCATATGAGATTCAAATCAAATGCTTACTGACAGCTCAGTGTCAGCCTATGAGGGGTGCAGAAATGAAGAAAACATAGACCATGCCTTCATAGAGAATATGTGTAACTGTAATATAAGGCATCTGTGATTAGCATAGAAGCAATGGGAGATTAGGGTGATTTGGCCAGCCTTGGATGCTAAACTGAGGGGGTAATGGGGAGCCATGGAAAGTTTTTGAGCAGGGGACTAACACGACCAGAGCTATCTTTTAAGAGTAGCCATACAAGTAGTAATTTGAAGAGATAGTTAGGGAACTGCTGCATAGGTTGAATGAAAAGTATGGTTCAGGAATTATAAACTATGACAGTTGACTGGATGTGAAGAAAAAAAAAAAGTCTCGAGAGGGGCCTCTGAGACTTCCAGCCTGGGAGACTTGGAATAATCATAATAAGGTCAGTCTGGTGTGGGGGAACTACTTTGAAGACTGAGTTTTGGATGTGGTTTTGGGCATTTGATTGTGAGTCCTTGTGGATTATGCAGTTGGAGATGTTGAGTTGGTATATGGTCTTGAGCTTCATGAAGCTGGATTTAAATTACAAATTTGAGTCAACTGTATAGAGGTAAGATCTGAACGTGAGGATCGGTAGAGAGTAGATAAAGGCAAATGATTTAAGCTGAACCTTGGGTAATGAATCCTATGGTTTAGAAATTGGCCCAGGGCGGTCCGTGTGTTCTCTGTACCTCCAGTTCCAGGGAGTATAGCTCTTGCTGAAGCAGCTGAGAGTAAAGCTGGGACAACTGAGTTTTCTTGTAAAGAATTACACCATTACAGTGTGCAGCCAATGACTAGGTTTTTGCTGCGTTGACAGATTATCTTTAAATTATAATTAAAAATGATCCTGTTGGTCATCCCCAGTCTTGTCTTTTCTTTGACTCTGGCATAAATGTACTTTCGGCTCTTGATTCACTGTTAGAAATTTCCTCCGTAGTTTGGGGCTGAGAGTTAGGGGGTCAGGTTTTGGGACTTGAAGCCCAAACAAACCTTCCACTGCTTCCTACAGTAAACTTACATTAATTTAGGGGTCAGAGGATATCCGGTGAAAGTGTCAAGAGCAACCTAGCCTTTTATTTCTATGGGGATCCAAAAGGAAAGCACATTTGAACAGCAAGCGGTTCATTTCAGACTAGCCACATTCTGCTATGGATTGAGAACATTAATGTATCAACCTCAGAATCAATTTCTGAAATAAAAATCTGAAATAAAAATTTCTGAAATAAAACGAAATGAAAATTTCTGAGATAAAAATAAAGGATAAGCATGTTTAACTTTGCAAAAGTAGTCGCAGAATATGAGATGCAGTACAGCAAAACCAAGAACCCAGATCAAGTATTAAAACATCAACAAAATGAGAAAGTCTTATTGACAGCCAGTCTGATTCAACTGATGTTTATCAGGTGCCTATTAGGGGAAAGAATAAAGCATGAGCAGGATGTGGGTGGGCATTCTAAAACGTCAGATGTGGTTCCTGTTCTCAGGGAGAGTAGACACAAGTGGGGGAGCTTATTTATGACAACGATAACAACAATTGCAATGACAACAATCAAATGACTAAAACGCAAGTGAAGTCACTGGTGCCATGAGACAAAGAAGCACTGGGTATGGGTGGGTGGTACACTTTTAATCTGGCTAGAAGATCAGGAAAGTCTTCGCAGAAGGTGGGGCATTTAAACTGCACCTTTGAGGATAGTGATTGTGAGCATTATGGTGGGTCGTGGTGGTGGTGATGAGGCCGAAGAGAGCAACTGCTAATCAATCAATTGGATGGTAATCGTTTATCCAGCTCTATATTATTTACTGAATGGATTCTGTGTTAATGTTTCAAAAGGTAAAGTGGAAGAAGGGGATTTCAGAAGACAAAAGAGAATGAGGAGAAACGTGGTGTGTTGGTGTGTGTGAAATAGACATTTGATGTGTTCAAGGTCCAACATGGAGGGTGTAAGATGAAATAAGATTGGAAGAGGAATAGTGACCAGATCAGCAAAAAGCTCCTAATACTCTGAATTACACGAGTCATACCTAGCGTTCTCTGGATACTTGTGTGGGAAGCTGACCCCGTTAGGCCAAGCAGGATGGTCTTGTGGTGTGTGCATCTGTCCTCCAAAACCCTGGAAAATGCTCTCTGGAATCGCATGGTCTGCAGGAGAACTTTCATCTGAGGTTTATGAAGGACAGACCTTGAACCCAGGCTTTTGATGGCTACAGGAAAGATGGATTTGGCGAGGGCCCAGCGGACATCATTAACAGAGGATGGCCAATGCATCACGGACAAAGGAAAAGCTGGGTAATGCTTCTCAGAAGATGTGGTATTCTTTTCCACTTTATTCCGTGCCCTCCTCTATTTTTAAATAGGAATTTTATATATGCCTGAAATAACCTCCAAGCACTTCAATGTTTTGCTAACAAATAACACTTTTTATTGTTTTTAAAACTGATTCTATAGCCTATAACACAGTGAAAATAAAATAGCCCATTCATGCTGAAGGTGTCTTTATGGGAAAAAATTCAGAGAATTCTGAGAGTTCTGAAAGAGACAGAAAAACAGAGAAATAATGGCCCCTGGGAAGACATTATATTTTTTTAAATGAGTTGAAATATCTTAGAGATATCAGTTGTGGTCTTTTTTTCTGTAAAGTATGTGGTCATTTGGGGAATGAGGAGGGAATGGATGTGTGTGGCAGGAAAGTTTAATCAGCTTGATAAAGTTCATTACTTCATTCCAGTTGGGCTGAGTCCAGTTGAGATTAAGAAGGAACAGAAAGGTTTGTCTGTAGGACAATTAGTGGGTTATGAGGAATACTCCGTTCTGCTTTTTAGTTTGGGTAAATCTCAAGCAAAATAATGAAATAATAATGACAAAATAAACACAGCAAAACCTTAAAAGACCCATATCTGTGTTTTCCCTAGATTTTAGAGGCAGTGACCTCAGGTGGTTGGGACTCACTTCTCTGGATGGGCAATGATGCAAAGGACACTCGCCCTGAAATACTGACTTCAGATTTCTTCCCGGTGTCCCTGGGCATCCTGAGAGCAGATACACGTTCAGATTCAGGGACCAGACCAGTTTCCTGAGTTTCTAGGCATCCATGAAGTTTGGTTTTTAATGAAAAAGTTTATCTTAAAAATTCCAGGGCTTCCCTGGTGGCTCAGTGGTTGAGAGTCCGCCTGCCGATGCAGGGGACGCGGGTTTGTGCCCCGGTCCGGGAAGATCCCACATGCCGCGGAGCGGCTGGGCCGCTGAGCCGTGGCCGCTGAGCCTGCGCGTCCGGAGCCTGTGCTCTGCAATGCGAGAGGCCACAGCAATGAGAGGCCCGCGTACCGCAAAAAAAAAAAAAAAAAAATTCCAGAGATTTCTAGGCAAGCTGTTAACATGAGAAGCCAATGTTTATTCCCTCTCAGATTCACCTTGGAACAATCAACAGAATGTGCCAAAAAGGGGAAAGAAATCTTTATCGACATGAGTGAACAGTGACTGGTGCCATCCACATGCTAGACACTTGGGGGAATTTGGTTAGAGGCGATGTCTGTGGAACCAAATGTAGCCAGTATATGGTGAAATGACCACTGATTGTGAAATGTTGAAATACTTTCATATTGATTTGTAGACAGCCATTTCCCGGAGCCTCCTGAGTGCTCTCGTGCCGTCCTTGTCATCTAGATGGTTCCCTCCTCTGGAAACCCTTTAGTCTCCCCGCAATCCAGCAAATAACAGGATAATACATGATACGATATAGAGAGGTCTCCAGAATCTGGTGTCAGTGGCCACTGTGATTGGCCAAGCTGTATTACTCGTTAAATATTTTGAATGTTAGTGCTGTTGATTCACCTGCTGAATTGGAGTATGAGGGAGGTATTGCTGTTCACTGTTTTATCTTCTTAAAAGAACATCCCCTTCTCTGTGGGGACTGCTTCTTCCTTACACCAAACCTGTGGTTCTGAAGGGGGGTGACAAACACAGCTCCCCACTGCCTTGGCTGTTTGTGGTTGGTTCAAGGTCAGTCAGCTCATTTGTTTATTATTATTATCATCTTTATTATTTTTTAAATTTATTGACATATAGTTGACTTACAATATTAGTTTTAGGTATACAACATAGCGATTTGATATTTTTATAGATTATATACCATATAAAGTTATTATGACATATTGACTATATTCCCTGTGCTGTATATTACATTCCTGTTATTTATTTTATAACTGGTAGTTAGTACCTCTTATTTCCTCTGTTTGTTATTATTATTTTTATAATAAATGCAGGAGGCAGATGAGCCAGGCATCAGGGTTCAGATCAGAAGGGACTGGGGAGACCAGGACTCTGCTGTCACTGCAGGCTGGCCCCGGGGCTCTGTCCAAGCACCCTGGGAGAATGGTGACAAGCCCTAGAGGGAGCAGACAGAGAGAGTGGGTGGGAAGACGACTGTCCCAGCTTAGTAGCAGCACCAGTCAGCCAGGTTGGGAGCACTTGAGGCACCCATATTTGGAGGCCTGGTCTCCAAGCATGGGCCCGCAGGAGGCGGGAAGGGCCAGCACAGAAGGCCCCTCTGTTTATTGTTGCCATTTTTTTTTTAACTTTTTATTTTATATTGGAGAATAGTTGATTAACGATGTTGCGATAGTTTCAGGTGTACAGCAAAGTGATTCAGTTATGCATATACATGTATCTATTCTTTTTCGAATTCTTTTCCCATTTAGCTTGTTACATAATATTGAGCAGAGTTGGCTGTGTTATATAGTAGGTCCTTCTAAGTACAAAAAAAAAAAAAAAAAAAAAAGAAAAAAAAAAAAACGCTTTCAAAAAAAAAAAAAAAAAAAAAAAAAAAAAAAAGGAAAAAAAGAAAATGGTCTTCCCGGGTGGTCCAGTGGGTAAGACTCCACCCTTCCACTGCAGGGGGCACGGATTCGATCCCTGGTTGGGGAACTAAGATCCCACCTGCCGCGTGGCATGGCCAAAAAGTAAAAAAAAAGTCTGTTCATTATTTTTTAATGGGAGCTGCCACTCTTAGGTTACAGAGTAGACGATGTTGCCACAACAATGCCTCTGCCACCTGGGGGAGCTTGTCTAAGAGAAGAAAGGCGCACTCAAGAGGAGCAGAGAGAGAGATGCTGCGGAAGTCCTCAGGATACTGAGTCCCGAGGTCTAATTGCTTATGAAGCCCGCAGTCTATTCCCATCCTTTCCACTCTTTACTGTCCCCTTCATAGAGTGTGATTTGGATTATTGTTACTTTCAATCAGAGAGCCTTGATTAAGACAAGATGTAAATGAGAGCTAATCCAGGTGGAGGGGGCAGAGCAGCGCTGTCCCCATCAGCAGCAGAAGGAGGCCCAGAGCTTAGTTCCTGGTAGAAGTGGTAACACCCACCTGGGTCCCAGCCAAGGGATCCTGTGTCCGTGTCTGTGTTGAGATGAAGCTCCCAACTGTCACTCGGGTGTGACTCTTTCTGCTTCCTGACACCATCTGCTCAGGATACTAGTCCTCCCAATCGTCACTCCATTGTCGGGTTGAGTTGTTTTCCCTGTTTTGGTGTCTTTAATGTGCGTGGAGCTTCTTTTGTTAAAGTTTCCACCACGAGGATGCCTACGGGGTTCTCCCAAATGCCACCTTCAATCCTACCTGAATGTGAGCCAACGTGAGGTGACATTATCACGCTTATTCTGTGCGTACGTTGCCTCATTAAATCCATACAACAATTTTATGAGATACTGTATTCCAACTATTCTGTAGGTAGAGAAACCAAGGTAAGCAAAGTTCACAGAGCTAACAAGTGGTGGAGAAATAATTTGAACCCAGGCAGTCTGACTCCTAACTGTGTGCCACCCTATGAATAAAGGACTAGACTGTGGTCCCAAGAGAGCCCTGGTTCTGGAGCTTAGTGATCACAGAAGTCTCTGTTCTAACCTGGTCATTCTGCTGCATCCCCCATGACCCTCCTTAATCTGGTTTGAGCTGGAGTTTTGGCCACTTTCCACTTTCAACCAAGAAGTCTTGACTAAGGGGTGAGTAGGAGGAGACCCTAGAAGACCTCTGCGAGTACTTACGTAGGAGACTGAGCGCTCGCTGCAGGAAGAGGGGAGGTTCTATGAGGCAACCGGACAGGGCAGCACTGCAGTCCCCCGAGAGCGTCCTCCATGTCAGGAAGCGGCTTGGCTGCCAAAGACCCTGACAATTCAGAACCACTACTCTGGAATCACTTTACTGTCCGAACACAAGAGCGTTTGAGAAAGTATTTGATGCATATTCATAAACTCCGAACGGAGCAGGGCCTGTGGACCACGTCATTGACAAGGAGAAAATTAAGGTGAGTCCATACCTCATCCGGAAGAAGTATTTTATTAAAAAATTAAAAATCATGTTTGGAACAGTGAACGGCTTGCTGGATATTGTAGAAGAAATGAGGAGACAAGAGCGTGAAAAAGTCTTCCTGAACTCTAAGGAAAAACTAAAAGGAAAATGACAAGAGATTGATGAAGAGGTGTGGGAAACAGATCTTGGAGACCAAACAACACACAGTGAGAATTTCTAAAAGAGGAAACAGTAAAGACGCAGCAAGATAAAAATAAACAACCAACAGAAGAAACTCCCCGGTTGAAAGAAATGGCAAGAAAACAGAAAAAAAAAAAGTACAAAATAAGTTACATGACAGAAGCAAGATCAAATATAAGATTGATACTGCAAGGAAAAAAAAGCACTCAGATTGGTTTAAATTAAATTGAATGGTAATAAGAGACCAGTCGAGGCAAAATAACACCAAAGGATTACAAATAAAATGATGAGCAATAGTGTATTAGGGGGAAGGCAAAAACAGGAGAAATCAGGTGGCTGACACTGATATCAGATAAAGCAGAAATTAATGCAATAAGGGGGCTCAAAGGGTCATTCTATATTGATCAAAGAATGGATTAATAATGAAAATATGGGATAAATTTGTATGTTATGAATAATATAGCATCTACACAGGTAGTGCTAAAACTTATGAGTCTGAGGAAATATCATCAACACTACCCTTGTGCCAAATTTGAACATAGTTGAATTCTAATACTATATAATGTATAATAGTTTAAGTAGGCGATAATAAGAATGAAATAGGAAAAACATGAATAAGGACCTAGAGTTCTGGGGTAAACAAGCTTGAATTTTTACATTAGTGATCCACTATATGTCCTTACAGATAAGCTTCCTTCTTTTCAAGTGTCCTTGGGACACTTACAACATTGAATTATTCATATTCTATGCCACAAGGAACATCTCAATAAAAAACACCTCCCAGGTCCCGAAAAGAAGGTGCATTGACCACCGTGTCTGACCAAAAAGCCTTAATGCAAAGTAACTACTAACACATTCAGTCATTAGTGAGGCCCTACATGAATTCCTGGTCCCTCTGTTTCGACCATCACAGTTCTGCCTTTAAGGACAGGTATTTTGTACTCTGTGCTGTTATAATGTTCACAACAAGGGGAACAGTATGAAATAATCTCCCCCAGGAGGGGAGCATAGAAATTTACTGCAGGCAACCTCACGTTAGTTTTTAAAAAGAAAGAAATATATCAAATGATTTTAAAGAAACAGAATTATGGTGTTCGAAAGGTTCCTTAAGCCGTCATCCTGCCCGACGCTCTCATCCTACAGAGGAAGGGATGAAGACCAATGGAGGAGAGAGGATTTGTCCCAGGTCATGTAGCACACAAAATCTGGCTGGTGCCCGCATCTCCTGGTGGGGTCCCAGTTCCATGCCTTTCTGCTGCTCTAGGACTTTATCCCGAATCAAGAACCAGTGCCTACATTGCACATTTGGATCATGAGCTGGTGTCCAGATTTGAAAGATTGCGGTGGGGTCATTTGCCTGGCAGAGCAGAGGCTGGCTGCTCTCCAGGGACTCCTTGGCAGCCAGGGTCTGCTCCTCTGCAAGGAGAGCCTGGGCAATGTGGTTGTTATTACCCAAATCGCGGGCTTTCCACCTCTGCCAGGTAACCTGTGAAACAACCTCTGACATCATTAAACGCTGAAATCACTAAACTGTAAACGTGTGCTGGGGGGTGTTTTCTGGAACGCCCTTCTGACCTCTTTTTGTCGAGGCTCATTTTGTTTTCATTTTTCCCCAGGATGTGGCTGGTCTCCCCCCATCTCTCCTCCATCACTGGCGCCCGGGATGGGGCGCACCCTGTGCCTCCTTTCTTTGGATGGTGTCTCTTAAGTCACAGCAGGTGGGCACTGCTTTCCCACATCGCTGGGCCAACTTTTGTGTTCTTGACTGTTGTCCGGCTGAGCTGCAGTCGCACATCAGGTCTTATTCACAGGGCGGAGAAAGCAGAGATGTGAAAGTTGCGCTGGCTTTTCAAGACTGCTGAACTTGCTGCTTCGGGGGGACCTTGTTTCCGGCCATGAACTTATGAACCGAAGATTTTATGAAATCCAATCCTCATTGTTATTACAGCATAATCCGCTTTCAGTTATCCACCCAATTTTTCTGTAACCATTTTACTTCTTCCTTCCTTTCCCTGTCTGGGGCTCTGGACATTGAGGTTTAGGATACCCACCTCCTGACCCTCTCTTCCTGGGAGGATGCCAGGGGCCGAAGCTTGGTGGAAGCCGGCTCAGCCTCTGAACTCTCCGTCATGCCTGGTGGGATAAGGGCAGAGCCCCTCTGGGGGGAGGTAGGAGGGTGTCTCTGGAAATAATGTCCTCTCAACTTATCACATCTTAGTTTTGCACTTTCAGATGAGCACTTTGTGTTGAGAAACAATGAGAAGCCAAGAATTTTAGGGCAAGGACTTCCTTGGTGGCGCAGTGGTTAAGAATCCACCTGCCAATGCAGGGGACATGGGTTCGAGCCCTGGTCCGGGAAGATCCCACATGCCGCGGAGCAACTAAGCCAGTGCACCACAACTACAGAGCCTGCGCTCTAGAGCCCACATGCCACAACTACTGAGCCCACATGCCACAGCTACTGAAGCCCGTGTGCCTAGAGCCTGTGCTCCGCAACAAGAGAAGCCACCGCAGTGAGAAGCCTGTGCGCCATAACGAAGAGTAGTCCCTGCTCGCCGCAACTAGAGAAAGCCCACACACAGCAATGAAGAACCAACAGAGCCGAAAATAAATAAATTTAAAAAATAACTTAAAAAAAAAAAAAGAATTTTAGGACAAGAAGTGGTCTCAGCAATCACCCACTACAGCCTCTCTGTTTTGTTTTTCTATTGTCACATGACAAATCTCCCCAAAATATACTGGCTAAACAACCACCACCATTTCTTTGCTTCTGACTCTGCGATGGTGTCATGATGCGGGAGCTGGCAGAGTCATCTCTTTCTGGTTCTCCTCTGTGTGGCCATTTTCTCTCCATGCAGCCACTCATCATTCAGTTGTCAACCTGAGTGTCTTCACTCGGAAATTGGCTTCCGAGAGATAGAAAGCAGAAGCTACCTGGCCTCCTAGGGCCTGGCCCAGAACTGGTTTCCACCACATTCCATTGGTCGAAGCAAGTCACAGGGCAGCCCGGCATTTAGAGGAGAGGAAGTAGAAGGAAAACGTGACCTCCCAGGACTGGGAGGGACTTTTGGCACCATCTTTGCAGACGATCCACCACACTTCATGTTCTTCAACCATCTTTGCAGACGATCCACCACACTCCATGTTTTTCAGAGAGCTGCAGTTGGGCCCCCACAACACTGAGTGACCCATTGAGTTGGCAGCATGGTTGGGGTGCTCCTGAGTCCCAAGAGAAAAGAACTCACTTTTCCTACCTTTGAGGAAAGAATTGAATTCCCTCTTAGACTCATCTGAAAATATTAGGGCATGAGAGGAGCAGTCATGGTGAGAAATCCGAGTGAGATAAGAAAGGGTTGTGTATTTTGAGCTCTGCCAACCACAGCTCAGATCTATCAAGTAAGCGAAGGTCCTGTTTCTGTTTGGACTTTGCATAAACCCCCCAGGGCTGCTTTTTATGTTTGCTGAGTGACTACTTTACATCACCTCACTAAATCTGTTTTTGATCTGGAAATGTGTTGGTTACCCAACACAGAAGTGAATCATTGAGGCTTTGCTGTCTCATACTGAAAGGCGAGAATATGGACATGATACTTTAACTGGTAAGAGTGGTAGAAAGATAGGAGAGGAAACCCCGCATTAAAACACCCCTGCAGCAGCATGACAGTGAATTACGTGAAATCTGAGATCAGTCAGAATGGCCTCGGAAGCTTCCTTGAGGAGGTGATAAAGGTCTCTGGCCACTTCTCTTTCTGTTTTCTGTTTTTTGTTGGAAAGAGGTTCAGTAGAAAGTTGATAGAGTTGGCTTGAGAGTAATATTTTGTAGTGTGTATTGTGTTTTACATACTTCGTCAAGCTGCTTGCTTCTGATCCTGGAAAGAAAAGGCATCTGAAGCTGTGGGCTTAGCTTGGAGTCAGGAGGTGAGGTTGAGGCCCTGCCCCCTGGGTGGTGGCTCCAGACACGGGTTCTCCCTGTTTACTCAGTCTGGGGACAAGGTTCTATTTGCTGCCTGCTTGGTGGTCTTTGGGGGTAGTAGCAATGCACAGTTTTGCAAGTGTAATGAGTAGTTCTCCCAGATTGGATAAAACTGAGTTTGGGGCCCCGCTATACCTATTATGCACATAATTGATGCTAAGACCTGAAGTCAGTATCTAGATGGACTCCTTTGATCTAAATACTACTCAGTGCCGTACCTTGAGGAATTATTTCACTTGGGGCTTTATATAGTAAGTATAAGGATTTATTCAGTTTATGTTAAATACTTAACAAAGTCCTTTTTGATTGTATTTATCACTCTATTGTCTCAGTCTTTGAGTACATGAGCATCTGCTATGAGACCATACTGGCAAAACCCTTAAGGTGGCGCGTGCCCACAGTGAAAAAGTTTTAGGCTGCTTCAGTTGAAAACTGGGAGGTGGTGATGGTAAATGGGATAGATGTGGTAATAAAGACTGATGTTGACCTTACTGTGGTGGTTTTACTGTCTGTGTTAGTTTCCTATAGCTTCTGTAACAAATTACCACTAAGTTCATGGCTTAAAACAACACAGATTTATTCTCATACAGTTCCGGAGGTCAGATGTCTAAAGTGGGCCAGCAGTTGCGTTCCAGCTTTCCATTGGAGGCCCTCGAGAAGAATCCGTTTCTTTGGCTTTTTCAGCTGGTAGAGTCTGACTGCATCCCTTGGTTTGTGGCCCCACGTGACTCCCACATCTGATGCTGTCACTGTGTCTCTCTCTATGACTCTGGCACTCTGTCTCCCTCTTATAAGGACCCTTGTGATTAGGTTGAACCCACCTAGATAATCCAAGATAGTCTTCTCATCTTAATATCCTTAGCTTAATCACCTCTTCAAGGTTAAGTCCCTTTTGCTCTTTCCTGTTGATATTGAAACACTCACATAGTATTAGTTGCAAGTGCCTATACAGTCCATTCTGTTACATGTTTCTTTTAATAGGAAAAATGGTATCAGTATAATGGTGATTTTTTCATAAAACATTGTAATGTTTTTAGAAAGGAGGGCACATTTGTTCTCAAGTAAAGAGGAAGCCTTTGTGATATATAAAGACCTTAAGAAAAAAGCTGAAAATCCTGCACGTACTTTACTTTAGAGCGAGAAGTGACTAATGTGATGGGTTTAAGTACCAGTACACGTTCTTCTGTTTTAAACAATTTGGGGAAGCTGTAAATGCAAAGGAAGGTGCTGCAAATACATTTCCCTTAGTGTTAAAAAAAAATTAACTGATGAAGAGGGTTTACACCTTGGATTTTATGTTTCATCTTCATGAAACTGATCTCTGTTAGATGAAATGCCCTACAGGACCTGTGTCTCAAAGGCAGAAATTAAAGGAATTAAATTAAAAATTAAAGAACTTAAAGATGTAAAGAATGGGGTGGCTTTCATGCCGGGAGTAAAGATCCGTGGTGATTTAACTACTTTGTTATTTGTATTACTAATTGTTACTATTTTTGTTAGTGCTTTGGTTAAAATTTTGAGGGGGTCTGTTCTTAACTTTATTTTCCCCAAAGCCCTGCTGCTTTTAATGTGTGGTTTTACAAAATGTGAAGTTTATCAGGAACATATATATGGCATTATAACAGAAGTTACTTCATTTGAATTTCAAAGTCACCGTTAATTCCCCTCACAGTAATAGACAGAAACCATCTGAGCAACAATTGCTAATTTTGTTTTTCCTGAAAACCCCCATCAAAGGAGGATACTTACCCCAAGCAGAATGGGAGAGCATTTGGGAAATTTGGGAGCATTTAGAAAAGTTTTATTTTTTTTTTTGGAATTTCCCACTTAAACAATAATATTTATTTATTTATTTTTTAACATCTTTATTGTATACTACCCAATGTAGAAAAGTTTTGTTGTAGATGACATTTGAGCTGATTGTAAAGAACGAATAGGCATTACTTGGGTAAGAAAGGATGAGAAGATTCAGAAAGAGGGTCAAACACTCAACAAGTATCTGCGGCATTAGTTCATAAATTTCTTAAGAAGCATAAGATGATTGTTTACACATAACCTAATGGCTCTGATGCCGGCCTTGTATATTGTATTCTGTTTAGCATCTTGTTGAAAGGGGGCATTAGAGATCTCCAGGGTGACAGCAAGTCTGTTTCCTTGGGGGGGGTATGTACCAGGATTCTGACGAGGCCTTTGCCTCCCCATCCACGTCTGGCTGTCTGGCACTCACCTGCTGGGTGATCAGAATTGATTTAGAAAAAGCCACCTTCAACACAAATGAGGTAGATCACTGGAGCTCACTGGGGCTGTCTGCATGAGACAAGCCCTGGCAAGGAATTTAGGCTCTTTCCATTTGTTCAAGAGCAGTTCCTTTTAAGTTCAGAATTGTTTATTCATAAACTGAGACACACACACACACACACACACACACACACACACACAAACAAAGGGGAGTGGGGCGGGGTAGAGAGAAAGGGACTCTGACTCTGCCCACAACTTGGGGATTTATTTGGGGTGAGGTCAGCATGAAGGCCATTTTTTTTTTTTGCTATGGGGGCTCAGCAGACAGGGCATAGGAAGTGATGTCGGGCATCCAGAGCCCCACACCTCAAGGTGGGAGCAGGCATCAACACAGTTCCTCCTGTCCGCCTTCGTTTTGAAAAGAGGAGGTAAGGGGGCAAGAGGAGGTGAACTCTTGCTATGCGGAGAGACAAGTCAGACAATGTGAGTTTTAATTGAAATCATATCCCGAGCATTTTACTTTTCAAAAGTTGTTAGCATGATCGAGGTTGCATTTTCTTGTGACTACTATTATTACTGTCACGCTGACTGCTCTGGGCAGGGGCTGAAGGTTACATGTGGGCTGGGAACGCTGGGCTGCATGGGAGGGGCTGGCAGATCGAGCCCCCCATCTCGTCTCAGAATGCTCCTCGGGAGCCAGCTTCTGGCCTCCTTGCCTCTGGCTGTGCACGCGTGCTCTCTGGACACCAAATGGTCCTCTCAGGCACACGATGGAGATGCTGTTGTTTGCTGCTGCTTCTCTTCCAGCTCAGACCCCTTGGATTCTCAGTGTCTTTCTCCACCATGGGAGCCATATCGAGCCGTGCAGCTCGTGGAGCACACAGACGACTGTGCCAGAGATAGTGAATTCCCAGGGTTCAGCAGGGTCCCATCCTGAGAGGGGCTGATGGCTTCACGAGGCTCCCCAGCCTTTCACATGCATTTGAATCTCCTGAGAATCTTGCTGAAATGCAGGGGCTGATACAGTGGGTTTAGTGTGGGGCTTAAGATTCTGCATTTTTAAGAAGCTTCCAGGTGGTTCCGATGCTACTGGCCCATGGACCACACTTTGGCAAAGACTTAGACTATAGCTGGAAACCAAGTTAGCTGAGGGTCTCAGCTGTGTATCTTTGTAGAAAGAATATCCAAGGAGAGTAAACCGTGAGGGGCCCTCTCTTTGCTAAGTGCCTGGACTGTTGGAGCTAGGAGAGGCCAAACCAGAGAGGTGAGAAACATGTCCCTTCCTGCCCTTGGGGGCTCATGCCCGCGTTGGGAAGACAAGACTCACACATGCAGCGACCAATCACATGTCATATTTTAGTGCTGCAGGAGTGCGGGATGAGGGGTACGGACTCTTAAGTGCTCTGAGGTGGGAAGTGGCAGGCTGCCTCAGGGAGTTTGCAAATCTTGGTTCAGAGTGAGGTTTGTTCAGAGGCGAGGGCGGCTAATTCAAAGGAAGCCGTGTAAAGGATGCGCCCTTTTCTGCCTCCTCCCCCTGGATACTTGCTACTCTCATATCCTGGTCGCTGATCTTTCCAGTGGTTTCTTTGTGTAGACTAAGTGACCGAGGGAAGGCAAGGACATCCTCATGTTCACTTGGATGCCTGCTCAGCCCAGGGTGGTGCATATCATGGGAAAGGACCCTTGACCCAAGAATACATTCAGCGAACATTTGCCACTGTAATCCACGCCCGCTCTCTGCAGGTCCCGAGTCTGTGGAAATGAGCAGACATTGTCCCCAGCCTTAAGAGCTCAAGTCGGTGAAGATGAAATAACATGGCATCTCTGGTCGTAGAGAAACTTCTTGTGAAAAGCATGGAAGTAAGGGATTTCTGTGAATGATTTATTTAACTCTTACCATAGGCAGCAGTAGAATTTTTCCAAAACCAGCCTAGAAAAAAAAAAAAAGAACAATTCTCAATCGAGGTTTGTTTTGGGTTGTTTGACAGACTTGCCGAGGCCTTCTTTCATTTCTTTTAGAGGTGGCTGTGTTGGAAAAAGGTATCATTACAGTCCATCACGCATCACTGGTCTTAGGCTCGAGTGCAGGATCTTCAGGAACATCAAGTGTCTTTGGCTTCTGAATTTCTAAATTACTCAGACGCTCTGCAGTGAGGTAGAATGAGACGATGGGGTGGGATTATTTTCTCCCTTCAGGCATCCTTGTGGCCATGAGGCATCCTGGAGATTATCCTGTAAGAAGCCCCCTCTGACATGTTCGGAAGCACAGGGGATCAGCACGCGTCATCACGTTCACTGAGTTGGTTTTGGTGGGGGAGGATTTTGCCTTACCTGTCCCTGGAAGAAAAATCCTGTTTTGTCACACTTTTCTTGTAAATATTTTAGTGCTAAAGTGACTTTGGATACCATTACTGAGCAGTTCGAAATGTTTAATGGGCTCTGTGGCAGTCAAGCTAAAGTGCCTGTCACTCTGTCTCTGTAACGTGCACGGAGCATCCCTGCCTGGAGTGAGAACCGGGAATGTTATTTTTTTGGCTTGGGTCTTGGCAGGTGTGTAACGTGACTCCTGATAGCAGGACAGCAGATTACATTCGGCTCTAAAACCATTTCTAAGGCTCTTGGCACCCAAACTGTTATTGCATGTCTGCAGGTGTTTAGTAATTGGATTAATGCAGAGCCGGAGGAATGTCTGCTCCCCGGCTCAGAGAAACACTGAGGAAAGACAAATTCATTTCAGAGAGTGACCTGGAATGCATGATGACAGGCCTGCACTCACACATGAAGCCAGAGCTAAGCCAGCACGTTTAAAATGAACCGCTGTGAGCAGTCCCCTTCCATAGGAAAGTTTATCCAAAGCTAAACACAATAACAATGGCCTTGGGAGTCAAGCGGGAAGGAGCTTTGGCTTGGGTTTTGATCCTCTTCCAGGACTCAGAAGACTTGAGCTTAAGCCTTCCTATCATGCAGCTCATGAACCCTAGAATCCTAGGTGTTTAGCAATAATAAGTTTTAAAAGACCTTGGTAAACAGAAGAGGATGATAAGCCTCCCAGTGGAAGTGCAGAGACCACAGTAGTATCCCGGACCACCATGCTCTTGCCAATTAATTCCCACCTTGATTGTAAAGACTGTCTTCTCTGCAGTACAGACCTCCTAAAATGTGCTCATAGGGTGACGAGCAGTGGTCACACCCCACTGCAGCTATGACCAGTGCATAGAGGAAGTGGCTGCTTTTGGCATCATTTTGTCATTCTGGCTCATTGAAACTTAGGATCCTCCCCGAGAGCAAAAAGCCAAACTTCTCAGAGACTCCCATCTGAATAGATAAAACCTAAGGGTTTGGCCTTACAAACCTAACCTCTTTCTCAGCTTGACAACTCAGGAGGGAGGCGGACCATTTGGAGAGAGTCCAAATCCAAGGAAGATAATGGTGAAAAGGCAAGTTTTGTGAAGAAAGGCAAAAGAATTGGTCCCGCTTAGTTTAAATCCTAGAGGGGTAACTTGCAGTTCACGAGCATTGGTACAGTAGGTAGTGAGAACAGAGTGTAGAGGAGACACAGAGCCAGTCACGGGATGCAGAGCACGAGTTTGGAGGGCTCACCAGAATGAGAAATCTGCGTGTAGCGGAAGGAGCGTGGCCAAATGGCTACTCATTCATTTGTTCATTCAACAAGACTTGCTGACCACAGCTATGTGCCAGGCCTGAATGTGCGTGGGGGCCGTAAAGTGACTGAGATATAGTTTTGATTTTCTGAGAGCTGTAGGCTAGGAAGCCCGGGCACGCAATGGTAATGCTCTGGGCTTGGTAACACAGAGGGTGTGGCCTGGGGTCGGAGCGGGGCAGGTGTGTCTGGGCAGGTGCTACTCCCCTTTGGAGGACACCGGGCCTTCTTGGCTAGGTTGATGGGGCTCTAGCTGCTACGCCAGCTGCCTTTCCAGCTCTCAGTCAGAAGGAAATTTGATTTAGGAGGGAGGATGCAGTTATAATTGCACGCTTGGTTGTTTGGGTTTGTGGGTGAGTGGAAGCCTGGAAGGCAGCTGTGGTTCCTTGTCTCTACACGAGGGTCTCCCAAGATCTGGAGGACGAGGGGGAGCCAGCGGGGCATGTCAGGGAGAGCAGGGGATGGGTGGTAGTGTGTGGAGAGGAAGGTAATAGGAGCCCACCAATGGAAAACAAACAAACAAAATCGAATAGCGAGGACCGCAAGCCTTTCAATCGAAAGGTCCCAGTCTTGAGGGGATGGGACAGCAGGGCCTGTTTGGGAGGAGGGCGCTCAGAGCCTTCATCCCACAGCTGTCAGCACTGTAGGTGGGGGAGACGGGG
>NW_006790468.1:163279-181810 GCF_000442215.2 Lipotes vexillifer | reverse complement strand
GGGGGGGCGCCCTGGAGAAGGGTCAGGTAAGGCGAAGGGCAGAGGGCTTGGCTGGGGGTGACAGTCCTCCCAGGCCAGGGAGAAGGGAGCTCTGCATGAATCATGGCAGAAAGGGTTGGGGCAGGATGGGGATTGGGGAGTGCTTCCTAGTGGACCACAGGATAGAACTTAGGACAGTAGTCTACATTTTTCCAGGGGCAGGAATGAACTTGGATAATCAAGAGGAAAACAAGAAGCCACAGAGACTGAGACCGAAAAAAATTTTAAATCTTTTTTCAAAGGTTGAAAGTGAAATTATGAAACTGCTGCCTAAGGCACGAACGAATGACCATTTGAAAAGTCTAGTATCACATCAGTCCATCAGATTAAACCAGAAAGGCTCCTACAGACTATAAGCCCAGCCCCTTCAGCTTACAGGGAGGGGACTGATCCCTAATTACACGACTGACCCAGCAGGCCTCGTGCTACCCAGGGCTCCTGAAGGGCTACAGGATGGGGGACAAACGTGGAGTTCAGAGAGAAGGAGGAGTAGCTTCTGGGTGTTTATTTATTGAACTGAAATTATTCACTTGACCAGGAAATCTTAACTAAGTGCCGACTAAGCACAGGCATTGTGAAAGACAGTGAAATGTTTGATTGAGAGCTGCTAATTCTTTTGGGAGTGACAGGAAATCTCTGGCAGAGGAAATAATGAGTTCCTTGGTATTTTAGTTGATGGAGGGACCGCTATGGTGGGCTTGGTTCAGGAAGGTTTTGAAGAAGAGTTCAGACAATACAAACCTGCGTGTGTGTGTGCGTGTGCGTGTGTGCGTGTGCGTGTGCGCGCGTGTGTGTGCGTGCGCGCGCGTGCGCGCGTGTGTCCGTGCGTGTGTGTGTGTGTGCGCGCGCGCGTGTGTGCGTGCGTGCGTGTGTCCGTGCGTGTGTGTGTGCATGCGTGTGTGTGTGCGTGCGTGTGTGCGTGTGTGTGCGTGTGTGTAAGGAGGAGAGAGGAGAGTCCCCCAGGCACTCGGAGGCTGGTGCTTTGCTACATCATGGTACGACTCCTATTTGTGATGTGTAAAGATGCATGATAGATTGTGATGCTCTGTGCTGATGTTTCTTCCACAAACATGGAGGGCTGGCCAGGCCATGGAAAGCCGAGCAGAGTTACACATATTCCTTCAGCTGAAGTGGCAGAAAACCTGAGTTCTCACCTTCCCAGCATCATTAACTTTCTGCTGGACTCATCAGTGAATTGTCTTATTCGGCAGATATTTATATTTATGCCAGTGCTACTGGTGTTGCCCAGGTAACGTCTGGAGGTCCTTTCAGCTCTGAGACCAGGCTTGTTTCCCAGGCCAGGAAGGAAAAGGGCCCTTGTCAGCTTCCCTCTGCTCTTTGTCAACATCTTCCTTCAGCACCGCCTCACCCTGGAAGCTTCTGAAAGCAGGGAGTCACTCTGCACTTAAAACCTCTCCTTATTTACAAGATATTTGGGCACGGATGGAATTACTGCCTCACAGGCCAATTTCTTCACCTCTTTTAACAGTTTTATCATGTAAAGGAGCATGCTGAAAGATCTCAACGCTACTGAATATCTTAGCACCAGAGTGGAGATTCATCCACTTTTGGAATTGCATCCAAAGACCTTTCTGTATACATTCCATTTCCTTGCACAGTTTTTTTTTTTTTTTTCCTTGCACAGTTTTATCACCTTTCTCAGGTCAGGGTTGGTCTTGACAAACACTTCTCCAGCAGGCCCTTCCCCTGAGACATTTTCCCAGGTAAAACCTCATGGATACAGATAATCCCTGGCAAGAGGGAGGCTAAAACCTGTTGTCAACAGTAACAAAACCCAAGAAAGGCATTTATGTAACCAAACTAGACTAATAAATGTTTCTTGATTAGTAGAAGGCCTTATGGAGTATGTTTTAATAAGTAGATTGAATTGGATCACAATTACCATTACTTATATATACAGTCAATAGAAATAGTTATTTCATTAAATCAGACAGAAATTCTACTTCCTCATCCTGTTTATTTTGCTGATATTATTTAATCAAAAGCCTTTTATGTAAAGTTATGGCACAGGTAAATTTTCATCCAGACATTCAGTTATCTAAATCACTGACATTTTCCTATTCTGAAAAAAATGCTCTAGGAACACAGACTGCTTCTGCCTCTCCTACCTTCCCTCATGACAGAGCATGGCAGGGTAAAACCCAGAAAACTGGCAAAACTCCATTTTCAATCCATGTTAAAAACTGCGATGTCTTGCTTCTCTTTCGTGCTAAAATAGAAAGAAAGAATCTTTATATAAAATTGCATCTTAACATTCTACAAAGTGGTGGCAGCTTCTGGATTGCATATGAAAAGAGCCCAGTTTTCCTAGAGAATAATCTGGAACAGGGAAGTTGAGGTGAAATGTCTCCTCCCATAAGGGTAAGGACTCCCCTGCCACCTCCAAGACCACAGAGGGAGGGTATCTGGGGGTCAGGGATCTGAGTCAGTGAGAAGCGGGAAGACACAACAGGCTTGTACTGCACGACCCCCTTCCCTTATGTCCTACCTTGCCTGGGGCTCAGCAAGGCTCCCTGCTTTTCCTTCCATCTTCTCCAAATCCTAAGAACAAGTCAAAAGAGGAAGCACTAGGTTAAGAAGATACTGGAGAACTTTAAACTCAGAAGTATCTGTTGACTGGTTCACTCATTCTTTCATCATTCCAGAAGTATTAAGTATCCACTGTGCATCACGCCCAAAGCCAAGGCTGGAGGTGCAGAGATAAATGATTCATAATTGCTGTCTCCCAGAGGCTCCCCAGTCAAAGGACCCAAGAAGAAGTTGCATCTCGCCAAGAGTCTTAGAAATCTGGATTCATTTGTATTTAGCCTGCCTTACTCATCGTTAACCTGCCGCGTCAATCTTTTCCAGTAGATCAGGGACATCAGTATCTTACAAGCTGACAGAAACTGATCACAGGCATAACTAAGGGAATTGAGTTCAAATTGAGGCTTGGTCTCAGGACGGCACCCAGGGGGATGCCTGGGGCACAGGATTTAAGGAGGCATCCCTCTCAGGGTTGTGCCAGTGGGGTCGACGTAACGTTGACAGGCTAACAGATTTGTACCAATCATTTAAACCCTCTGAGCTTCCGTTTCCTGTCTGTAAAACAGGGACATGCCCACCTCACAGAGTTGTTGAAAAATTAATCAAAATTAATATACTTGCAAAAGTGCCTTATAAGCTATAAATGACATATAAATACATGTTGGTTTTATCAATAGCAATAATAACAATTGTTTATGACCTTTCTCATTAACCACAATGACATTACTAATAACCATAATCAAAACAGACTTTGTGGTAAATGCAATACATTGTACTGGAAGTGGAATATAGAAATCAAAGGATCTGGTCCTATGCTTTATAAGAGGCAGTGATTAAATATAATACAGTAGTTAAGTATGGCAAGATACTGTGGACTCAGACACACTTGGATTTCAATCCCAGCTGTCACCTACAAATGTCTAAGCTCACCTCTGAAGTCTCAGTTTCCTTATTTGTAAAAAGGGAATAATAATAACGGACTCATAGGGTTGTTATTGAGGATTAAATGAGATAATGTGTGTAACACACTCATCATATTGCAGGCACTTAGAGAACATGGCGTAGAGGTGAGCTGCTTTTGTTACATGGGGGCAGCAGCAAAACGGCTGATGATACAGACCAGAGTTTCTCCTGTGATGCTTCGCCTTTTCCAGTTTTCTTAGCTGAGATCATATTACACAACTTGAAATCACAGGGAGGTCTTCTCCTGCGGGCTTACTTTTAGAAATAATGACACTAAACATTGTTTCCTTCTTTCCTAAGTTTATCCAGAATTATAGCTGTGGTGTTAAGTGCCCAAAACTAAAGATTTGAACTTTTTCTCAAAATTAGGAACTAGAACATTAATGGCGTCAGGGTTTTATCTTCTTATTTTAGTGATTTCACTGTCTACCTTAAATATTATTTTATTTTACTTTATTATTATTATTTTTTACATCTTTATTGCAGTATAATTGCTTTACAATGGTGTGTTAGTTTCTGCTTTATAACAAAGTGAATCAGTTATACATATACATGTGTCCCCATATCTCCTCCCTCTTGCGTCTCCCTCCCTCCCACCCTCCCTATCCCACCCCTTCAGGCGGTCACAAAGCACTGAGCTGATCTCCCTGTGCTATGCGGCTGCTTCCCACTAGCTATCTACCTTAGGTTTGGTAGTGTATACATGTCCATGCCTCTCTCTCGCTTTGTCACACCTTACCCTTCCCACTCCCCATATCCTCAAGCCTATTCTCTAGTAGGTCTGTGTCTTTATTCCTGTCTTACCCCTAGGTTCTTCATGACATTTTTTTTTTTCTTAAATTCCATATATATGTGTTAGCATACGGTATTTGTCTTTCTCTTTCTGACTTACTTCACTCTGTATGACAGACTCTAGGTCTATCCACCTCATTACAAATAGCTCAATTTCGTTTCTTTTTATGGCTGAGTAATATTCCATTGTATATATGTGCCACATCTTCTTTATCCATTCATCCGACGACGGGCACTTAGGTTGTTTCCATCTCCGGGCTATTGTAAATAGAGCTGCAATGAACATTTTGGTACATGACTCTTTCTGAATTCTGGTTTCCTCAGGGTATATACCTAGTAGTGGGATTGCTGGGTCATATGGTAGTTCTATTTGTAGTTTTTTAAGGAACCTCCATACTGTTCTCCATAGTGGCTGAACCAATTCACATTCCCACCAGCAGTGCAAGAGTGTTCCCTTTTCTCCACACCCTCTCCAGCATTTATTGTTTCTAGATTTTTTGATGATGGCCATTCTGACTGGTGTGAGATGATATCTCATTGTAGTTTTGATTTGCATTTCTCTAATGATTAATGATGTTGAGCATTCTTTCATGTGTTTGTTGGCAGTCTGTATATCTTCTTTGGAGAAATGTCTATTTAGGTCTTCTGCCCATTTTTGGATTGGGTTGTTTATTTTTTTGTTATTGAGCTGCATGAGCTGCCTGTAAATTTTAGAGATTAATCCTTTGTCAGTTGATTCATTTGCAAATATTTTCTCCCATTCTGAGGGCTGTCTTTTGGTCTTGTTTATGGTTTCCTTTGCTGTGCAAAAGCTTTGAAGTTTCATTAGGTCCCATTTGTTTATTTTTGTTTTTATCTCCATTACTCTAGGAGATGGGTCAAGAAGGATCTTGCTGTGATTTATGTCATAGAGTGTTCTGCCTATGTTTTCCTCTAAGAGTTTGATAGTTTCTGGCCTTACATTTAGGTCTTTAATCCATTTTGAGCTTATTTTTGTGTATGGTGTTAGGGAGTGATCTAATCTCATACTTTTACATGTACCTGTCCAGTTTTCCCAGCACCACTTATTGAAGGGGCTGTCCTTTCTCCACTGTATATTCCTGCCACCTTTATCAAAGATAAGGTGACCATATGTGCATGGGTTTATCTCTGGGCTTTCTATCCTATTCCATTGATCTATCTTTCTGTTTTTGTGCCAGTACCATACTGTCTTGATTACTGTAGCTTTGTAGTATAGTCTGAAGTCAGGCAGCCTGATTCCTCCAGCTCCATTTTTTGTTCTCAAGATTGCTTTGGCTATTCGGGGTCTTTTGTGTTTCCATACAAATTGTGAAATTTTTTGTTCTAGTTCTGTGAAAAATGCCAGTGGTAGTTTGATAGGGATTGCATTGAATCTATAGATTGCTTTGGGAAGTAGAGTCATTTTCACAATGTTGATTCTTCCAATCCAAGAACATGGTATATCTCTCCATCTGTTTGTATCATCTTTAATTTCTTTCATCAGTGTCTTATAATTTTCTGCATACAGGTCTTTTGTCTCCTTAGGTAGGTTTATTCCTAGATATTTTATTCTTTTTGTTGCAATGGTAAATGGGAGTGTTTTCTTGATTTCACTTTCAGATTTTTCATCATTAGTGTATAGGAATGCCAGAGATTTCTGTGCGTTAATTTTGTATCCTGCTACATTACCAAATTCATTGATTAGCTCTAGTAGTTTTCTTGTAGCATCTTTAGGATTCTCTGTGTAGAGTATCATGTCATCTGCAAACAGTGACAGCTTTGCTTCTTCTTTTCCGATATGGATTCCTTTTATTTCCTTTTCTTCTCTGATTGCTGTGGCTAAAACTTCCAAAACTATGTTGAATAAGAGTGGTGAGAGTGGGCAACCTTGTCTTGTTCCTGACCTTAGTGGAAATGCTTTCAGTTTTTCGCCATTGAGGATGATGTTGGCTGTGGGCTTGTCATATACGGCCTTTATTATATTGAGGAAAGTTCCCTCTACACCTACTTTCTGCAGGGTTTTTATCATAAATGGGTGTTGAATTTTGTCAAAAGCTTTCTCTGCATCTATTGAGATGATCATATGGTTTTTCTCCTTCAATTTGTTAATATGGTTAATCACATTGATAGATTTGCGTATATTGAAGAATCCTTGCATTCCTGGAATAAACCCCACTTGATCATGGTGTATGATCCTTTTAATGTGCTGTTGGATTCTGTTTGCTAGTATTTTGTTGAGGATTTTTGCATCTATGTTCATCAGTGATATTGGCCTGTAGTTTTCTTTCTTTGTGACATCCTTGTCTGGTTTTGGTATCAAGGTGATGGTGGCCTCGTAGAATGAGTTTGGGAGTGTTCCTCCCTCTGCTATATTTTGGAAGAGTTTGAGAAGGATAGGTGTTAGCTCTTCTCTAAATGTTTGATAGAATTCGCCTGTGAAGCCATCTGGTCCTGGGCTTTTGTTTGTTGGAAGATTTTTAATCACAGTTTCAATTTCAGTGTTTGTGATTGGTCTGTTCATATTTTCTATTTCTTCCTGATTCAGTCTTGGCAGTTTGTGCATTTCTAAGAATTTGTCCATTTCTTCCAGATTGTCCATTTTATTGGCATAGAGTTGCTTGTAGTAATCCCTCATGATTTTTTGTATTTCTGCAGTGTCAGTTGTTACTTCTCCTTTTTCATTTCTGATTCTATTGATTTGAGTCTTCTCCCTTTTTTTCTTGATGAGTCTGGCTAATGGTTTATCTATTTTGTTTATCTTCTCAAAGAACCAGCTTTTAGTTTTATTGATCTTTGCTATTGTTTCCTTCATTTCTTTTTCATTTATTTCTGATCTGATTTTTATGATTTCTTTCCTTCTGCTAACTCTGGGGTTTTTTTGTTCTTCTTTCTCTAATTGCTTGAGGTGCAAGGTTAGGTTGTTTATTCGAGATGTTTCCTGCTTCTTAAGGTGGGCTTGTATTGCTATAAACTTCCCTCTTAGAACTGCTTTTGCTGCATCCCATAGGTTTTGGGTCGTTGTATCTCCATTGTCATTTGTTTCTAGGTATTTTTTAATTTCCTCTTTGATTTCTTCAGTGATCACTTCGTTATTAAGTAGTGTATTGTTTAGCCTCCA
Organism: Lipotes vexillifer; assembly: GCF_000442215.2. NCBI lineage: Eukaryota > Metazoa > Chordata > Mammalia > Artiodactyla > Lipotidae > Lipotes > Lipotes vexillifer. The sequence goes on along the minus strand of NW_006790468.1, from coordinate 174,351 downwards.
TGTGTTTGTATTTTTTACAGCTCTTTTCCTATAATTGATATCTAGTCTCATGGCGTTGTGGTCGGAAAAGATACTTGATACAATTTCAATTTTCTTAAATTTACCAAGGCTTGATTTGTGACCCAAGATATGATCTATCCTGGAGAATGTTCCATGAGCACTTGAGAAAAATGTGTATTCTGTTGTTTTTGGATGGAGTGTCCTATAAATATCAATTAAGTCCATCCTGTTTAATGTATCATTTAAAGCTTGTGTTTCCTTATTTATTTTCATTTTGGATGATCTGTCCATTGGTGAAAGTGGGGTGTTGAAGTCCCCTACTATGAATGTGTTACTGTCGATTTCCCCTTTTATGGCTGCTAGTTTTTGCCTTATGTATTGAGGTGCTCCTATGTTGGGTGCATAAATATTTACAATTGTTATATCTTCTTCTTGGATCGATCCCTTAATCATTATGTAGTGTCCTTCTTTGTCTCTTCTGATAGTCCTTATTTTAAAGTCTATTTTGTCTGATATGAGAATTGCTACTCCAGCTTTCTTTTGGTTTCCATTTGCATGGAATATCTTTTTCCATCCCCTTACTTTCAGTCTGTATGTGTCTCTAGGTCTGAAGTGGGTCTCTTGTAGACAGCATATATATGGGTCTTGTTTTTGTATCCATTCAGCCAATCTGTGTCTTTTGGTGGGAGCATTTAGTCCATTTACATTTAAGGTAATTATCGATATGTATGTTCCTATTCCCATTTTCTAAATTGTTTTGGGTTCGTTATTATAGGACTTTTCCTTCTCTTGTGTTTTTGTCTAGAGAAGTTCCTTTAGCATTTGTTGTAAAGCTGGTTTGGTGGTGCTGAACTCTCTCAGCTTTTGCTTGTCTGTAAAGGTTTTAATTTCTCCATCAAATCTGAATGAGATCCTTGCTGGGTAGAGTAATCTTGGTTGCAGGTTTTTCTCCTTCATCACTTTCAGTATGTCCTGCCACTCCCTTCTGGCTTGTAGAGTTTCTGCTGAGAGATCAGCTGTTAACCTTATGGGGATTCCCTTGTGTGTTATTTGTTGTTTTTCCCTTGCTGCTTTTAATATGCTTTCTTTGTATTTAGTTTTTGACAGTTTGATTAATATGTGTCTTGGCGTATTTCTCCTTGAATTTATCCTGTATGGGACTCTCTGTGCTTCCTGGACTTGATTAACTATTTCCTTTCCCATATTAGGGAAGTTTTCAACTATAATCTCTTCAAATATTTTCTCAGTCCCTTTCTTTTTCTCTTCTTCTTCTGGAACCCCTATAATTCGAATGTTGGTGCGTTTAATGTTGTCCCAGAGGTCTCTGAGACTGTCCTCAGTTCTTTTCATTCTTTTTTCTTTATTCTGCTCTGCAGTAGTTATTTCCACTATTTTATCTTCCAGGTCACTTATCCGTTCTTCTGCCTCAGTTATTCTGCTATTGATCCCATCTAGAGTATTTTTAATTTCATTTATTGTGTTGTTCATCGTTGTTTGTTTCATCTTTAGTTCTTCTAGGTCCTTGTTAAATGTTTCTTGCATTTTGTCTATTCTATTTCCAAGATTTTGGATCATCTTTACTATCATTATTCTGAATTCTTTTTCAGGTAGACTGCCTATTCCCTCTTCATTTGTTAGGTCTGGTGGGTTTTTATCTTGCTCCTTCATCTGCTGTGTGTTTCTCTGTCTTCTCATTTTGCTTAACTTACTGTGTTTGCGTTCACCTTTTTGCAGGCTACAGGTTCGTAGTTCCTATTGTTTTTGGTGTCTGTCCCCAGTGGCTAAGGTTGGTTCAGTGGGTTGTGTAGGCTTCCTGGTGGAGGGGACTAGATCCTGTGTTCTGGTGGATGAGGCTGGATCTTGTCTTTCTGGTGGGGAGGTCCACGTCTAGTGGTGTGTTTTAGGGTGTCTGTGGACTTGTTATGATTTTAGGCAGCCTCTCTGCTAATGGGTGTGGTTGTGTTCCTGTCTTGCTAGTTGTTTGGCATAGGATGTCCAGCACTGTAGCTTGCTGGTCCTTGAGTGAAGCTGGGTGCTGGTGTTGAGATGGAGATCTGTGGGAGATTTTTGCTGTTTGATATTATGTGGAGCTGGGAGGTCTCTTGTGGACCAGTGTCCTGAAGTTGGCTCTCCCACCTCAGAGGCACAGCACTGACTCATTCACATGGCTCCGAATAAAAGGGAGAAAAAGTAGAAAGAAAGAATTAGAAGAAGAAAGAAAGAAAGAAAGAAAGAAAGAAAGAAAGAAAGAAAGAAAGAAAGAAAGAAAGAAAGAAAAAGAAAGATAGAAAGAAAGAAAGAAAGAAAGAAAGGAGGGAGGGAGGAAGGAAGGAAGGAGGGAAAGAAGGAAAAAAAGAAAGAACATAAAGTAAAAGAAAATAAAGTTATTAAAATAAAAAATAAGAAAAAAATTTTTAAAAAAATCAAAAAAAACCCCAAAAAACGGACAGATAGAACCCTAGGACAAATGGTGGAAGCAAAGCTATACAGACAAAATCTCACACAGAAGCATACACATACACACAAAAAGAGGATAAGGTGAAAAAATCATAAATCTTGCTCTCGAAGTCCACGTCCTTAATTTGGGATGATTCGTTGTCTATTCATGTATTCCACAGATGCAGGGTACATCAAGTTGATTGTGGAGCTTTAATCCGCTGCTTCTGAGGCTGCTGGGAGAGATTTCCCTTTCTCTGTTCTCAGAGCTCCCAAGGGGCTCAGCTTTCGATTTGGCCCTGCCTCTGCGTGTAGGTCGCTGGAGGGCGTCTGGTTTTTGCTCAGACAGGTCGGGGTTAAAGGAGCCGCTGACTCGGGGGCTCTGGCGCACTCAGGCCGGGGGGAGGGAGGGGCACGGAGTGAGGGGCGGGCCTGCAGCGGCAGAGGCCGCCGTGACGTTGCAAAAACCTGAGGCGCGCCGTGCGTTTTCTCGGGGAAGTTGTCCCTGGATCCTGGGGCCCTCGCAGTGGCGGGCTGCACAGGCTCCCCGGAAGCGGGGTGTGGGTAGTGACCTGTGCTCGCACACAGGCTTCTTGGTGGCGGCAGCAGCAGCCTTAGGGTCTCATGCCCGTCTCTGGGGTCCGCGCTTTTAGCCGCGGCTCACGCCCGTCTCTGGAGCTCCTTTAAGCAGCGCTCTCAATCCCCTCTCCTCGCGCACCAGGAAACAAAGAGGTAAGAAAAAGTCTTTTGCCTCTTCGGCAGCTCCAGCCTTTTCCCCGGACTCCCTCCCGGCCAGCCGTGGCGCACTAACGCCCTGCAGGCTGTGTTCACGCCGCCAACCCCAGTCCTCTCCCTGCGCTCCGACCAAAGCCCGAGCCTCAGCTCCCAGCCCCACCCGCCCCGGCGGGGGAGCAGACAAGCCCCTCGGCCCGGTGAGCGCCGGTCGGCACCGATCCTCTGTGCGGGAATCTCCCCGCTTTGCCCTCCGCACCCCTGTTGCTGCGCTCTCTTCCGCGGCTCCGAAGCTTCCCCCCTCCGCCACCCGCAGTCTCCGCCCGCGAAGGGGCTTCCTAGTGTGTGGAAACGTTTCCTCCTTCACGGCTCCCTCCCACTGGTGCAGGTACAGTCCTATTCTTTTGTCTCTTGTTCTTTCTTTTTTCTTTTGCCCTACCCAGGTATGTGGGGGGTTTCTTGCCTTTTGGGAGGTCTGAGGTCTCCTGCCAGCGTTCAGTAGGTGTTCTGTAGGAGTTGTTCCTCGTGTAGATGTATTTCTGGTGTATCTGTGGGGAGGAAGGTGATCTCCGTGTCTTACTCTTCCGCCATCTTAAATATTATTTTAAATTGGTAATTTCAGTATTTATTTTAAAAATCACTAAGAGTGTGGCATCACCATGGCCAGACTCCTGATGACCACAGGCCAGCTTTCTGCTTTGTTCAGTGAGACCAAAGATGACTTTTGTAACTCTCTTGCGAAGCTAAAAGTAAAAAAAAGAAAGGCAAATTTTGCTGCCTCTTTCTTGCTTCCAGTGCCAGAAGCTTGAGGCATGAATGGTGCTGGTCGGGGAGTCTTGTATGAAGGACATGGATGGTGCACAAGAACAGGAAAGCCACATGGGGTCCTGAGAGTCAGGCTTGGAAAAGAAGTGTTGTCTTAGCCCCACTAGGAGGAACAGCTTTGGTACTAAGGGAAGGACAACTTTCCAGGCCCCAGAAGGGGTCAGACAGACTATACCCAGGCTTAGGGAAAACCTAATGAGGCAGACATCCATAGGCTTAGGGAGAGTCCTAAGGGCGCAGGAGAGGATATGAGCCCATCTCTCTGCGAGTATTTTTACTAAACACCCAGTGGCACCATCAAAACTGCAGGTGACACAGATGCAACATAGAGCCCCTGACCCTAAGGGAGCTTCTAGCTGGTGTAAGAGACAGTATTGCATACAGGAGAGGGGAACTCACTTGTATGACGCAGAATTGCTGCTAGGCATATGGAGATTCACAGGTGAAAATGATTACCTCTCATTAAATTGCCTCTTTCTGGCCATAGCTCATTCTCTCATCTGTTATCTATTAGTTCCTGTTGGCCAATGCCTAATCGAACGTCGGGCATAAAACAGGCCCTTAGAAAAAATGTCTGTAAATGAATGAATGGGTAAATATACTGGGCCTTGAGGCATGTCCTAGCCATGGTGTCCTAGGAAAGGGATTCTTAATGATGACAAGCCACAGGGTCCTTCTTACCCCGGGACAAGGGGTTGTGGGCACCATGGGTCCTTACTTACCCTTGAAAGGTAGTTAATTAGATTATTGGAAGGATGATCTCAGTTTCCTAGATCCTTGAAGGGGATCAAAGTTAAAGACTTTGGGTTGTGTGCTGTCAAGATCCATGTGGTAATTTTTTCCCTTGAATTTAAGTTTAGAAATAAATGTGTCTCTAAAGATGGATTTAAATGCTTTGGCTTTGTAACTAATAACCATTATTAAACCAACGTACTTCCCCTTTACTCTTGGCAATCAGGGTGCTTAAAACTTAGAGTCCAGCCTTTTTGCTACACCCACGTCAGTGCCTGATAATTCCATTCTTGTTCTAACTTTCTCTGTCTTGGGATCATAGGATGGTTTTTCATGAAACTTCTATATATTTTCAACAATTTCTTTGTATTTCGATTTCTGAGGAGAGAGGGCATAGATTTTTCCTCCAAGGGAAATATGATTGTTCACAAATTTCACAGAGTTAAACCAGGTTTAACTAGTTTTAATTTATTTGCCAATTCCCAGGACCCACAAGCCTGTAGTGACCGTTAAAGTTGAAGCAAGAGACACCAAAGAGTCGCTGTCTAGCTCATGCTCACCATTTATTACTGGAACCCCATCTCTTTGTTTGAAGGTAGGGTTCACAAAATGCCAGTTCCAGCCAGTGGCAGGACTTGGAGTGCATCCCTCTTGTCCCAGGGGGAGAGTTCACATTCTCCCACCATTTCTATAAGACCTTTGGCAGGTCAAATACCTCCAGTTCTTCCATGCCAAAAGTTCTGCAGGAAATGCGATTTACCTTCTCTGTTCCCCTCTGTTGCTTCAGAGACTTATGTGACAGTGGAGAGGGAGGCAGTGAGAAAAAAGCTGGAGTACAAAGACTCTACTGGAAACTCGCCAGCAGGGCTGATCCTTGCCTTTCCTCCCTTGCCTTTTCTAATTGAAGAGCGGCATGGGAGAGAGGGGTTAATTGATTCCTAAGGTGCTTTCTGTAACTCCTCATGACTTTTCATTGCTTTCTGCTTTATTGACACCCAGCAAATTCTGATATAGTAACATTTTCTCACATCTTTTAACTCAGTCAGAAAATAAGACCATCATCACAAGCTGAATCTGGGGCAGGGTTTGGAATGGTTGTAGCGGGTAGGTGGCCATAGCAATAGCAACAAGTTTAAGAGGAAACTGAAAGAGATTAAGTAACTTGGCCAAGGTCACAGAATAATAAGGAGAGAAGCAGAGATCCAAACCCAGGCTTACCGGACCCCCAAATCCAATCTTGGAAACGCTTTGCAATACTATTAAGTGGAGAAGAGCATTGGTGAAGGTCAATGATGTGATAAGGGGCTGCTGCCAGTGATGGCATCATCCAGCATTTACTCCATGACAGCGACTGAAGAACACCCTGAAGTGCTGCCATCAGGACACAGGGGACAGAGCCACCTCCAGTGAGCACGAAGCCAAGGGCATCCACTGAGCAATCCTGAATGGATTTTGCAGTCACTTAGCATACAAGATTAGAATACATAACAAAAATCTTAATAATAGGAAATGCACACCTTTCATTTCCATGGTCATATTTTTAAAAATGTATCCTAGGGATACAGTCAGAGATGTGCACAAAGCTGTACCTGCAAGATGTTCACTTTAGTGTTGTATATTATATAAAAATGATGGAATTAAACTAATGGTCAACAAGAAGTTTGAGTAGATTACAGGACCTTAGCCACTAAATCTGTGTGGCGGAAGAATATATCCTGATGGGGGAAAGGTTTCTTCCAGTATTACTAAGGGAAAAGGCAGCTTACGAAGCAGTATTTATTTTTATTTTTAAAAAGTATATTCACACTATGAAAAATACTTGAGTAAAGAAAATGTTCACAGTGACCAGAATGGTGGGATTACAGGTAACGTTTGTTTTCCTCTTTGTGCTTCTCCATTTTTTCTAGTCATTCCGTAATGAGCCTGTGTTACTTTTATAATCAGAAAAAGAAGTCTAATAAATGTTATTTATTAAAAATAAAAAGACAAATCCTGCCGTCCAGTACTCAGCCCAGGATGCCCATGAGTTATGCTGCTTTTGTGCCCTCAGTCTCATCCAGGAGCTCTGGCCACATACCTGTTTAAGGGACTAACTCTCAGCCCCTCTCCCGAGGACACTCGTACTGGCCCAGAAGAAGCTGGGCTGGAAAACAATGAGTGTCTCCTCGCCAGGATACGTGTAGTTACTCTTCCCTACAAGGCCAAGCGCCTGACCTGATCTCACACACCAGACCCCTTCCTTTCTCCTGAAGAAAGTCCTTCCCCCGCCCAGTGTACTGCCTTCTAGAGGGGTGTCCAGGCTGAGGGGCTCTCATGCAGTGGGGTGTGGTGAATGTCAGCACTGGCCTTTCCAGGGGCTTCTCCCTTGGGACCTCATGCAGGAGGCTCCCAGCAGGCTGTGACATGCTTGCACTTGTCTGGGTTTGTGCTGGGTAACTCCAGGCACAAACTGCGCCATTTTCCTGAATAGATAGCAGGTGATCCTTCTGGATTCAAATCACACGTTAATGACCTCATACCCTGCGTGAGCTGTTGGCCACCTCACGGTTCTCTGCCCTGCTTTGCTCAGGATGTTAACGGTATCCGCTAGATGGGTTCAGCATTGCCAAGCAGGCTAGGGGCTGAATAATTTTGAAGGGCAGCTGGGTTTCAGCCTTTAGAAGCGCTGTCATTCCACTATGACATGGCAACTGCTGCTCCCCTAGTTGAGCCCTTTCTTGCCTGGGGTCATCACCCGGCCTCAGCAGCACTGGTTGAAGCTCGGGCCCAGTTTGCAGCTAGTGTGGGAGCTGAGAAGACGGTAGACGCCGAAGCTGGAGAAAGGCAGCTTTCACAGAGCTGTGACTGGAAGGACGGAGTCCAGGGTGGACCAAAGCCCAGCTGCTTTCACTCCTCTGAACGTGTGACCCCGAACTTAGAAAAGCGCCTCTGTGAATGCTCGGGGGGCAGCGTTCAAAGCTCCACTGTGCATGTGTTCGCTTGGTTTCCTGGCTTGCTTTCTCCCTCTTTGAAATGAAAAATAAAGCCACCTGTCAAAGCTGGTGATGTGTTCAGACCTGTAACTCACACAGATTCAGGAAGACTTCAAAGTGGAAACTCTTCGGATCTGATTACATTTCGTCGCAGATGGTAAATTTATGCCCTGAGCTCCCACCTTTGGTTTGACTTCTGTTCTCTAAACTGGTGAAGAGAACATACAGTGGTGTTATTTGCAGACTAATGAGTTAAATGCCACTTATTCTCTCAAACTTTACCGACTTCTGGATTTCAACAGAGAGGAGTGGAGACTTTGCTTTTTTATAGACTCTGGGCCCTGGAAAACATTTGCCCATTAGAAGATTAAACACCATTTGAGATTCCAACTTCCCTACCAGGGTGTCTGTCAACCTTCCACTTGTGCTTCAACTTGTAACTGTGGGGATAAAGACAGTATGTAACTCATAGGGTGGTTGTGAGCAATAATTGAGTTACTATGTGCAAAGCACTGAAGAATATTGCCTGAGACAAATTGTTGTTACAGATGTATGCGCTATTGTTTCCCTGAAGAAACAGATATGGAGGAGGCTGGAAAAGGGAAAGTGAGTCTACATGCTGACTTTTCAGTCAATAACCACCTACTGTCTAGTATTAACTCCTCTGGCAGCCATTCAAGGCCTACCCTGATCCGGCCCCAACTTAGCAAAAGGAGATATATCCAGTGGTTCTCATTCTTGGCTACTTTACTCTGGAAAAGCCACTTCCAAGAGAAGATCTACCCAATCATTGCTCTCTCTGCTCTCTCTGAAATGCTCCAATGCATGTATTCTGGGCTAGGGAACTTGGTCCTGACTGATGACAAAGGTGGTGTGTTTTGGACTTATTCTATGAGGCTCTCTTTACTGCTACCCACATGGCTTCTCTGTTGTTGTGCACATCTGTCAACCTCTGGTTTGTGTTCACGGTCCCAGCCAAGAAGCATGAGTAAAGGTTAAGAGTCACCGTGGCTTGGAAGAGATGTGGAGTTCATTCCAGGGCATCTCCCCCAGACTTTAGACAGTGCCTTCCAGGTGAGCAGAGCACCGGCCAGGTGAGTAGAACAGTAGACCTGGGGAGAGCTTCCCCATACAGGCAAGGCAAGGTGTGTTATCTTATGTGGACAGAACACCCCTTTGCTTTCCAGATTGGTGACAGCTTAGCTAGTAGGTAAGCATATTTCCCCATGGTCCAAGGATGCTGCTTTGTTTCCTGCTGTGGGGCTGTGAGGTTCAGGCAGAGATCAGGCCTCCACTCACTGTCAGGGCATGGGGTTCCTGGGTGGGGTGCTCAGGACACTTTGCCTCTTGCTCATGACCTGGTCCTGTCCGGTCCCTCCTTTAGAGGAGAAAGGATCCAGATGGAGTCTGGTTTGATATTAAGTAGATCGCTAGTTGGCTACTGGTTAAAAGTATCCCTAGAGAAAACAAAACCCCACATATTTTATTACATAAAAAGCATTTTTTTCTCCACCAGACTTAAATGGAAAAGAGGAAAAATCAACTGTTTGCACCAAAATGTTTTGTTCGGTTGTGACATAGGAAAATAACCAAGCACAATATTATATTCCATCCTTTTAATCTTTTTTTTCTATCTGTTTTTCTTCTGTATTCATTTCTCCAGTCTTACGTCCACCTTGATGTGGGAGTAGGGGGGTAGGGACAAGGGATAATCTTGTCAAAATACACACAGATGCGTGTGTATTTGCTAGCTCATGTGTCCATGAAAATATTTTATGAAATTAAAGAAAATCTTTTGGGGGGAAAAAAAAAACCAGGCTGCACTCTTAGACTATTGAAGGGGGTGTGGGAGACTTCATCATCCCAAGTGGACCTTAGGACTCCCTCTCTGTCCTTCTCTTCCTCTTTTCATATATGGCACTTTCAACACAGAGGAGAATCTTGTAAACACTTCATTTTGACAATTGTCATTACCACTGGCCTCTCAGCCAAGAACAGACCATTCAACAGACATCCCTGGACTGCTGACTCTGTCCATGACCTTAGGGAAACAGAGAGAAAATAATTCCTGTGCTCAAGGAGCTCATAGCCTTGGGGCAGCGGGTCTGTAGATCAAGAGAGAACTGCCAGGAGTGCAAATACTGTGGCCGTGAAGGGATCTATGAGGTGTGCGGCTGGAGGGCTGTGTCCTTGATAGCTACTTTGTGCATTCTTCCTTTCTCATGGCAAACAGCCATGGTCAGGGCCACGTTGAGCACAGATCTTCATCACGGGTAGAACATTTTCTCCTTCGGGGACTGATACTGATATTAATCACAGCATTCTCTCAGACATCCAGAGAGCTTGGGAGAGGCCTTGTGTCTCTATACAGAAACTGAACCTGGTTCTCAATTTCTCAGGTCCTTTCTTCTGGCATCATGGCCTCATTGCTCAAGCTGTTCAGCAGCGTCAACTACCTGGTTGACTTAAATATCAGATGCTCCTGAGTTTCCTTCTCCTGACCCTCCCACCCCACTTTCTTATAGTCACTCAAGCCCAACTTGCATGAAGTCTTCATAACCTACCCAACCATTCTCAGCCTTTTCTTGACTTTCAGGAATCACTGCCAATACCCTTCACGTGGAAACTGCCACTTGCACTCCAGGTGTAGCTCTGGTGTTGTGCTTTCATATGGCCATTGATTTAAAATGATGCTGGGATTGTCAACACATGCTTTGGAGCTCCCTCACTGATTATAAATGCTTTGGATCATAGATTCCCTCTGTTGTCCCTTACAAAACCTAGAATAGTGGATCATACTTGATAGTTATTCAGTATGTTTCTGTCTTTCATACTTCTGTTTTCAAATCTGTCAGTAAATACTACTTGACTGTATTGCTCTTTCAAAAGTAAAAAAAAGATTTCTCACGCACTTGTGCACATGATAACTATAATGCTCCTATTTATTGAGTATGGGCTATGTATGCATCATTTTATTTTAATCCTGTGATAACTTTGCAAAGTATATGTTGTTATGCTTGTGTTAGAGATGAGGGAACTCTGATGACTGTTGTAAGAGTCTGGAGGGAAGACGGATGGTGAGTCTCTGTGCCGACCTTTAATTCAGTAACGATCTCTACCCACTGTACAGTGTTAACTCCTCTGCCTGTGAAGCCATGGATTGGAGAAGAGGGGATGGTGTGTGAGTGTGAGAAGACAGTAATCTTAGGACTGATGAGTCCCCCTGAATTGCAGAGTTATCTTTTTTTTTACTTTGTCAGTGTTATGCTTTAGACAAAACTTTCTTCAAATCAAGGGACTGGGGCTTCCCTGGTGCGCAGTGGTTTGAGAGTCCGCCTGCCGATGCAGGGGACACGGGGTCGCGCCCCGGGCCGG
>NW_006790468.1:157671-163131 GCF_000442215.2 Lipotes vexillifer | reverse complement strand
GCGCGTCCGGAGCCTGTGCTCTGCAACGGGAGAGGCCACAACAGTGAGAGGCCCGTGTACCAAAAAAATAAAAATAAGAAAAAAAAAAAATCAAGGGACTGACGAAAAGAGGGTCATTTGGGCTTTTTTACTCATCATGTGACTGGGGTCCACGATATGGATTTGACACAGCTGTGTTTTTAATGATCTAAGCCAGATTAAAGGGATCCATGTTCAAAATGTGCGTTATTTAACAGTGTGTTACTTGTAGCATTTCAGACACACGTGGGCTTCTAAGTTTCTGTTGAAGAAGCCACACGAATGTTCAGGGAGCAACAGTTTTCACAAGATTTGTCTCCTCCAAATCTTATCAAAAATAAGCTTTAGGGCTTCCCTGGTGGCGCAGTGGTTGAGAATCTGCCTGCCAATGCAGGGGACACGGGTTCGAGCCCTGGTCTGGGAGGATCCCACATGCCGCAGAGCAACTGGGCCCGTGAGCCACAACTACTGAGCCTGCGCGTCTGGAGCCTGTGCCCCACAGCAAGAGAGGCCACGATAGTGAGAGGCCCGCGCACCGCGATGAAGAGTGGCCCCCACTTGCTGCAACTAGGGAAAGCCCTCGTACAGAAACGAAGGCCCAACACAGCCAAAAATAAATAAATAAATTAATTAAATTAAAAAAAAAAAAAAAGCTTTAGTAGCTCCTGTGTCTCTCAAATAAATGAGTACTAATCACCTCACATAGTTCAGTTCATTTAGTTTTTAAAAGAGCTTCACGCTGTTTTACTTTAAAAATCTTAGAGATTTCCTAAGTAGATCATTACCACCAAGTTGGCACTGACTTGTGGAGGCAATAAAACAAATAAAGTCATTAAAAATAATGTGAACAAAAGGAGTAACTTGATATTAGGCCACATCTACATTTGGTTAAAATGACATTTTAAAGTTCTCTTTCATCTTACTAAACAGATCTCTAGAAGAAAAAAAATGTGATTAATAAATTATCCTCCATAAATCTTATGATAACTACTATAGCCTTTCGAGAATTATGAATCCACATCTGGAAAAAGTATTTTATATGCTACTGCCTGTAAAACAGCACGCCATGCATTTTACAAGTGCACGTTAGTAAGTAAAAATACGGTATTTTTTTGTATTCATACTTTTCCCCTCCAAAAGAAGTGTAAGCCTAGTTTATTTCATAATAAAGTCCTAATAAAGTTTATATGATGCTTGTTTTCCCCCCTTACTTTGGTGCTGATGCAGTTTCACTGGGTTATTGGGAATGAGCTTTCTATCAGAACTCAAGGAAGCCTTCATTATAAGCTGAGATGGTCGGTCCCCTTAGAATCACGGCATGGGCAGAGGCCAGCTGGTCAGGGGGTGGCAGAACATCATAGGAGTAAGCTGAAGCCATGGGAGCCACATACTTCACTCTCTTTCTGGCTCTTGAATTTGATTCCTTCTATATTCTTTTAAATGTAGAAGTCTCACAAGCTAGTGATTCAAAATGCAAGGTTGGCTCTTTTTTGGAATTAGAAATTTGATTAAACTTAAACATTTGTTAAATAAAATGGGCAAAGTACTTTGAGAGCCGGCAATGTCCCTTGGAAATAGAAAATGTTTTTTCGTTTCCAAGCAGCTGTTTGCAATAAGAAGTGGCTGGTGAGTGAAAGGGAAGGACGCCATTAAGGGAAGGTAACCCCTCCAGAGTTTTATGGAGCTCTGCAGTCACATGAGCGCCATCAGTGATAAATATCACAGGAGAAGCTGCAATGTGCCTGGTTTTATTTTCATGTGGATCCTTGCATATACTTTAACTCAAGTCACAGAGTACGGTTAATGACCATGGAAAAGCACAATCTTAATGTGCACAAAAGCAACCTTTGGAAAAAAACCCCTACAATCACCCATAACGATAACACCTGTAAACCAAATTGTCTTTAGTTTGGATTTTGGAAAATCAGCACGGTAGACTCTACTAAAGTAGATGCCAGGTTTTCAGTCTACAGAGAGTTTTAATGCATTTATCTTTGGGACCTTGTTTCCAAGAATATGAGTGACCAGATTAAGGCCTTGAGATGCTGTGGGAATGGTGAGGACCATAAAGTTCACTGAGCCCAGCCCCCTTACCTCACAGAAGAAGAATCTGAAGAGAAGAATGGGATGGGGACTTGTCCAAGGGCCAGTAACCAGCACAGACAGCACTGGGACCCACGTCTCCTGGACTTAGGTCTCCTGACTCCTACCTGCTCCAGTAGACTGACAAGCATTGAATATATTTCTAACTTAAGATAGGGGCAGCTTGGCATGTGAGGAGTGGAGTTTCTGTTCCTTTAATCAGATCATCAAAAAACATCTCCTAGAGTCTCATTTATTCCACAGAGGTAATTGATAGCGCCACACATGATGTCATAAAAACACCACTTAATCTCTATGAAATAGTAAACAAAGGTAATTTTGGTGCACTCAGGGCACATAGAGAAATAATTCTACCATTCTAGGTTTCTAGACTTATTTCCTCTAGTAATTATATATATGAGCTTGCGTATTCTCAAAACAGCTATGTCTTTGTAACCTCTTCAACTTTAAAATAAAATCAGAAACTGTGATATCGAAGCTTCCTTTTAGATAAAAGAATATGTTAAGGAATTATTCCAAGATTGGTTTCAGAGCTTTAAGTGACAAGATTTGCCAATATCTGTTCCAAATTCTATCCAGTGCCTGTAGATGTGACTGTATTAGTTAGGTCTTCCTGTGTAAAAACCACCCCAAAACCTAGAGGCTTAAAGCAATATGCATCTATCTAGCCAGAGACTCTTTGGGTTGGTGATTTGGGCCGGGCCCCCTTATATGTATGCTGGATGACTGCTTTCGGGGGTTAACTGGCTGTTGGTTGCTGGGGTGCCAGGAACATCGGGGTACATCGTTCCTCTTTCCTTACAGGCTAGCCTGAGATTGTTCATATGGTGGTTGCAGGTTCCAAGAGACTGAGTAGGAGTGATCAAATCCCTTGAGGCTTAGACTTGGAACTGGCACACCATCATTTCCATGGCATTATGTTGCCAAGTCATAAGGCCAAGCAGATTCATGGGGGAGGGGCGATAGCCTCTGTCCCTCTGTGGGAGGAGTTGCAAAATCACAGTGCAAAGGCAAAGTGACATGGATACAGAGATGAGTGGAGAACTTTAGCCATTTTTGCAATCTGCTATAGTGCTTAACTCTTGTTAGTTAGAACACTATGTGCTCCATGAATCCGTGATGCTAAGACTTTTGGATTTCATGAACCAGTTAAAAAAATAATATTAAATAGTTTGGGAAGTACCCATAAATATTCAAAAATTGGCAATTTTTGCTTGTAATAAGTAAGAACGTTTAAAACCAAATGCTATCCTCATTATTCTGTATATATAAATAGCATGGTTTACCACCAAAATGTATAGGAAGAATAAAAATCTCAGACTAAAGGAATGGCCATCTTATGCTGATATTCTGTGTGCCTAATTTTTTGTACTGGTTCTTACATTGCCGCTGACTGATGAAGACTTCATCAAGAGGGGCAGTGCTCCCTGTGGTGGGATTCAGGAGCCTCTGGCCTGGAGAGGGTTTACGCTAGTGGCAGGGTGGGAAACAGCTCCTCGTTTATGGTTTTACATAGCCTTCAGTGTGAATCTGCTTTCCAGACACATCTTAGATGCAGATGAGTTGAAGTAAAACAGTGAAATATTATCTGAAAGATCTGGCCCCAGTGGGTCCCGTATTTAATTTGTTAAAATATCAAAGACTGCACGTGTCTCTAGTTTAGTGGCGTAACATCGAGGCTTAGTGACCTGGCTCTGGTCTTATCTGGACTGCGGGTAGGAGGAGTTGACCCTCAGGGGACATGGCTCTTACCTTGGCACTGAAGTCACCAGCTGGGAATCCTTGATTAAACCATTTACTTGGCCAAACTTGAGTTTCCCGTCTGTAAAATGGCATAGTAGTAACACTTTTCATTATATTCTTGTGAGTATTAAATGAAATAACTTTATGTAAAGTGCTTGATGCTACGCCAGGCTCATAGTAAGTACTCAGTATAAGACAGTTGATTGCTGGATGGTTGGTTTAGTATTTTTTAAAAACGTTGTTTTTTGCACACACCGCTTTCCACCACTGGGTTGAGTAGGAAATGCCACAGACCTCCATTTGAGAGAGAGAGAGAATAAAGAACAATTGTCACTATTGTCCCTGCTGCAAATGGTCATCATGGGGCCTTATTTACACTGTTGACGGTGCCTTTCTCCACATCGACTGGAGGAGCTGGATTCCTCACCTCTGCAGTCTCCCCCCATTCCTAAGCCTGTGATGTGCCGTATTAGTCCACCACTCAGAGGAGGCTTCCAAAGCACTGGAAGAGTTAATTCTTTCTGTAGCGATCTTATTGTTTTCTTAGCGTCCCTAAAGATGTAATTCTTGCCAAAAAAATTCGTCTTAGACTTTGCTGAAGCCAAAGAAACCACCTCAGCAGCTTTCTTAATTCTGTCAGCATTCATGAATCTTTCTCACTCCTCCATACATACTTTTATACCTTCATGTTGAAAAATTCTGAGGGTGTACCCACACGTGTGTCATTTCATTCTCATTTTCATTTGGAATCTGGTGTTCAAGCTTTTTATTCAAAGTGATGCTAATGCTATTTTTTGTAACCACTATTGGTCTGGAGAAATGAAGTAACAGTAGACCAATAGATACACCTGAGAAAACAAAGGGAAGGAGGATGTTATGAATAACAGTCATAAAATTAACTTTCCCATATTAAACTGTTAAATCCCTGGACTAATTTTAAAAGCTTATGATTGGGACTGTAAAAATTTACCTCTCTCTGTATATTCTTCTCTCTCTCTCTCTCTCTATCCCTCTCTCTCTCTCTCTCTATCCCTCTCTCTCTCTCTCTCTCTCTCTCTCTCTCTCTCTATTGGATTGAGAGAAACCTGTTGATTATAGCAATCATATATATCTGACCCTTCATTTGGATTTTTAAGCTTTGTTTGGCAACTGTACGTTGGTATCATTTTATTTTTTACTTTACTCAGAAAGATAAATACCTTTGTGATGAGGTGGCATGCAAATCCTTCACCAGACAGAAAACCAACCTTAAATACTATTCTCTTTGAAATGGAACGGACCTCCATGGAGTAGAAGGAAGGCAATAAGAAAACAAAAAATGCCTCCCTGAAACAGAACCGAGGATCTAAAACCAGTCATTCTCTTGAGGGTTGAAACTGTTTCCCTTCAAATTAAATTAGACTTGTGTTTCTACCATTATGGTTTTTAGCAATGGAAACTTGATAAGGATGGCCACTTCTCTGTTTCCAGATGGTCCAGAAGACGGGGATGCTTCCCAAGCAAACTACCCAAGTTCTGAGTAGTAATTCTCTAATAAAATTAGGTTCAGGGCTTCCCTGGTGGCGCAGTGCTTGAGAGTCCGCCTGCCGATGCAGG
>NW_006790468.1:156882-157422 GCF_000442215.2 Lipotes vexillifer | reverse complement strand
CAAAAACGAAAAAAAAAAAAAAAAAAAAAAAAAAAATTAGGTTCATTTCTTCTAGTGACACAAATGATGGCTTGTTCAGACTGAACCTGTACGTCTCCTGAGGTTAAATAGCACAATTCTAGATATAAATTCTACCCCCCACCCCAAGTTAAAGTGTTTACATGTATGCGATAACTGATGGCTTTTGAAACACGCATCCAGAGTTGTGGGTAGAATTTGACAGGAAGCAGAAACAAGGAAGATCCCTGTAGGTAGGACAAACAGTCTGGCAGAGGTACAAGTTATGTTGGGTGCCAGTTAAGAGATCTCAGGGCTGCACTGAGTGTTCATGTTGGAAAAACAGAGAACGCAGGTTGGATGGGTGGGGTAGGCAGCTTCTCCGTGGACCCAGTGGTCCCCAGCTTCTGGTATTAGTGCCTTTGTGCAATCCCCTGCCCTTGAGGCTGGGCTGAACCTGGTGACTTGCTTTTAGACAATAGAATATAGCAAAAGTGATGGGATATCACATTCATGATTAGGCTGTAAGAGAGTGTGACTTCC
>NW_006790468.1:155932-156872 GCF_000442215.2 Lipotes vexillifer | reverse complement strand
TTTCCCTGGCTCTTTTTGTTCTGATGAAGCAAGATGCCATGTCACGTCCTGCACTATAGAAAGGACTGTATGGCTAGGAAATGAGGGTTGTCTCTATCCAATAGCCAGTGAATAACTGAGTCTTTCATCACCACTGGGCACAAACCCTCCCCCCCCCCACCCCCTGCCAAATTCTACAGACAAGCATGTAAATGAACTTGGAAACAGACCCTTCCCCATGCAGGCCTTCAGATGAGACTGCAGCCTCAGCAGATGCCTTGATTTAAGCCTATGAGAGACTCTTGACGCAGAAGACCTAGATAAACTGTGCCCAGATTTCTGACCCATAGAAACTGTGAGAGATTAAATGTGTATTGTTTCTTAAGCCTCTGAGTTTTGGTATAACTTGTTATGCAGCAATGGATGTTGTATTAGTTAGGGTTCTCCAGAGACACATAACCTATTTATATATCTATATCATCTATCTATCTGTCTGTCTGTCTGTCTGTCTATCTATCTATCTGTCTGTCTACTTACCTACCTACCTATCTCTCTCTCTTGACTATTCACATGATTATAGAAGCTGGTGAGTCCAAACTCTTCAGTGGGCCAGTAGGCTGGAGACTCATGAGAGTCAGTGACGCAGTTCCAGTCCGAAGGCTGGCAGATAGAGACCCAAGAGAACTAATGGTTCAGATGAAGTCTGAAGGCTGTTTGCTAGAGAATTTCCTCCTGTTGGGAAGGCTAGTCTGTTTGTTCTGTTCAGGTCTTCAACTGATTGGATGAGGCCCACCCACATGATGGAGGACAGTCTGCTGATTCAGAGTTCACTGATTTAAATGGTAATCTCATCTAAAAACACTCTTAAGTTGACACAGAAAATTAACCATCACAGATGTGAAGCCACATCTTAAAGATGCCTTTTAGAAAAGTTAGAATCAATATCATGGGCAAGAGAGAG
>NW_006790468.1:146906-155922 GCF_000442215.2 Lipotes vexillifer | reverse complement strand
CAGCAGGATGTAGTGTGAAATAAGTAGCATTTTGGGAAAGTCTGACATGGTGGGTGAAGCCTCCGACCCCAGCATCTGAGCAGCTATGGTCCTATGGCTACTCTGAGAAGAGTCTCCCCAGCCCTGTTGGACACTATCTGAGGAGTGACAAGATTCAGGTCACTCAGTTCTCCTCTCAGTCATAAATTTAGTTAGATCTCAGCTCTCCAGCCGTGGTAGATAATTTTGAGGATTTGGGAACAGTTAATTACATGTACATTGTAACCAATTGTTAGAGAGCAAATACTCATGTGGTGCCCACCTAGATTACAAAAGAGCACAATACTGGCATCCCTGAAATCCCAGTGGGGCCCCACTGGGTCATAACTCTCTATCCATAAGTTTTTATTATACCATAATCAAAGAAATTTGGAAAATGTTAACTAAACTTATAATTATGAATATCAGTGGAACACAGAATAGGTACTGATTGCTCAAGGTATATTAAGATTTTCCTTCTCAACTAGATTAATTCTCTTAAGAGCAGGGGTCTTGTCTTACACTCCTCTTAGGGACTCATAGCTTTAAGCCCAGGAACGATCACCTCATAGTTGCTATGATGGTACCCACTTCTGGCTATTTGACAAGTAGACAGTAGGAGCAGCCTCAACACTCAGATGGAACTTGTCAAGAGGTAAGACGTTTGGATGAGAAAGTACATGACTAGTTGAGCCCAAGCATTCCTTGTAGCCTTTAGTCTTTAGGGAAAACTTGTTTATCGGTAAAGAAAGAGCTGAGAGTAGCCAGCTTAAGCTCTATCTCATATGGACAGAGTTGAAATAATTGGGACTCTGAGTCTTCCATAACTGTTTAAAAATAACAGCTGTTTTTCCAAGCTAAAAAGTTCAGCTAGGCTGTGGCTGCATTATGAAAGTTAATAGACATCTATACCAGAATATAATTAGTTGTGTGTGTGTGTGTGTGTGTGTGTGTGTGTGTGTGTGAGAGAGAGAGAGAGAGAGAGAGAGAGAGAGAGAGAGAGAGAGGAGAGAGAGATTCAAACATCAGAGACAGTTGTGAAGTTCACAGAAGTGCAGTAGAAGTCCACTGTCCTGCCTGCAGTATTTTACCAGGTGACGAAACTTCTAGGCTTCATGGAAAATATATTCTGAATTTTTTCTATAAATTATAAGCGTTTGTTTCATCGTGGTCTGTCAAGGGTATAATAAAAATGGACATAATGCTTTGAAATGCCAAGAAAAACAAAAGCTAAACAGAAGCCTGAGCAGGCTGAAATATGCAAACAAGCCTAGGGATCTTATCCTAGCAGCAGGATGGGGAGCTTGGGGTGTGCAGGAAAGGGGGAGCCCCGTGGAGTGGAGTAAGTTGTAGGATTGCAGTGTGCGGGGTGAGAACACTTGCGCACCAGGCAGCGGGGCTTTTGATGCATGTGTCCAGCTGCAGGTTTAGTTGAGATTAATGTGCTTTGATGACCAGTCCTATCCTAAAGTTTCCAAGAGGAATCGGATTCTGATGCCAAGTTGCCTCAAAACAGATGGGCAAGATTTTCCATGGAGAAAGAGCACCAAGGTGAAATGCCACATGTCAGGAGAAGGTATTTCAAACTTAATTCACAACAGGCAGAAACAATGTAGAAGGATAAACTGGCCTCCAGAAATTTCTGGTGTGAACATCGAGAAGGAACCCAAAGCCCTGTTCTTAGAAAGGCTGCCCTTTCTGGCTTCTCTCTCCGATTTCCAAAGTTCACCTGTTGTGAAATGCTATTATTGTGGGAAAAGGACGCCAAATAATATGTTTTCACCCTCTGCAAAAAAGTCTCTGTTTTCATGAATTCAGCGTGAGACCAAATATGTCATCACTTTTCCTCAGTGTTACAAAAGGGGGAATTCTTTCAGCTGTCTTTATTGGAACAGAGCATGTTTTCACACTACTTTATGTCAATGTCTCCCATTTTAAGCTTTTGTTTTTATTGGACACTGGATTTTTCAGCCCAAATTGCACATGTCCAAAACCCACTAGATTGTAGGTGAGATGACTGGTCCAGGGAATAGCCACTTCTCAGATTTATGTCAAAACTGATTGAAGTGGAGATCCAGACATTCCACCTGCATCATCTTCACTCTTATCTCCCCAGAAACTCCACTCTATCCCAAGATGACGATGGTTGCTTGTGACTGTAGGCTCCATTTTGACTAAGTCCCAAATTTGTGTTATTTAGAACTTAAAAACATCCCACTGCACCCCGAATATGTGTGGCTCACCACTACCGAGGCTGCAAACCTGTCCTGTGGGCTGCACCTGGGAGGAGGAAATGGTAGGGTCCATACCTGCCGTGGGAGGAGGGGTTACAACTCATGGAAAGCACCTGACTCTAGATGTCTAAGAAGAAGCGACGTCAGAGATGCTGCTAGGACAGATGAGTAACTGGCAAAGTACAAAACGGAAACAACAACAAAGTTCCATATGTACTCTAAACACTAAAGTCATTACACATATATTAATAAATTAAATGTAATACATAAAACCATAGAGGTCTTCCCTCCCATGGGATTTATAGTTCATAAGTATTATTCATAATTTTGAATTCATAAGCATTATTATACACTTTTTAAAGGCAAGTGTGGTCCAATGAAAAGAACACTGGTCTTAGCTTCAGTAAATATGGATTTTAATCTAACTTCGTTACTTGCTGTGTGACTTGGGTAAGTGACTTAACTTCTCTGTGTTTAAGTTTCTTAGGGTAAAATGGAGATAAAGATAGTTATCTTTATAAAGATAAAGATAGTGCTAAATGATACAGAATATGAGAAAGCATTTAGCGCTGTGCCAGGCACATAGAAGGCACTTAATAAATGATTGTTATATGAAGGAACAACAACATGAACTTGGCATTTACATATGATGTATATATGTGCTACGTACACACAAATGATAAAAGAACAGATTTGAAAGAGGCATGTTAGGGTTGGGGATGTAGGCACAATGATGGCTGAAGGTAAATGAGGCACTTGGCTTCTTAGAAGGGCTGTAGTTTTTATTTATTTATTTATTAACATCTTTATTGGAGTATAATTGCTAGGGCTGTAGTTTTTTTTGTTTTGTTTTGTTTTTGCGATACGCGGGCCTCTCACTGCTGAGGCCTCACCCGTTGCGGAGCGCAGGCTCAGTGGCCATGGCTCACGGGCCCAGCCACTCCGCGGCATGTTGGATCTTCCCGGGCCGGGGCACGAACCCGCATCCCCTGCATCGGCAGCATGGGCAGGCGGACTCCCAACCCCTGCGCCACCAGGGAAGCCCTAGGGCTGTAGTTTTTGAGGGTGGAGATTATAACCACTGCTCCTGTCCTCTTGTCCTTATGGGCTGTTCCTCCGTCCCAGTCCCCATTGTGATAAACAGATGAATCACCCCACCTCGTTGCGTAGGAGGCTTCCAAAGCCAGCACGTACCTGAGTTCAAGCAGGACGACTTGTCAGTGGGGTTAGAGTCCGTGGTTTTGAACGTATTCTCATGGGGGTATCTGGACATAGGCAAAGGGAATGTGGAAAAGTGCGGTGGATGTGATGGGCAGCCACGGTCTCCCTTCCTGGCCTCCTGTTAGTAACCTTCCTAGCCTGCCATGCACAGCACAGCGCCAGGAGCGCCTTCGTCCTGTACGACTGAGGCCCACGGGGGTCGGAGGACAGCAGCACCCGCTCTGTGTTGCCCTGTGAGCTGAAGCCGATATTTAAGAGCAGGGTCTCTGCCTCATGCCAAGCTTTCCCTTGTCAGTAAGTGCTTCTTTTCTCAGTTCCGCCCTACCCGCTTTTCCATTTGGGGGGTTCAATATCTATTCCTTTTGCCTCGGGTCTGTAGGTTTTATTCAGCAGGTATTTATTGAGCACCTTCTGTGTGCAAGACCCATTGTTCTAACTGAGGGAAATCCATCCGTTGTTCACTTCTGACACGGGTTCTCTCACACACGCTGCTGCTTCTGCTGATCATTTTGCCACTTTCTTTAAAGGCTAATTAGTCTTACCCTCTTTTATTACGTGGCCAGCTTGTGGACGGCTCTGCTATCAGCAGGGCCAGGGGTGAAGAGGAGGCCCCGGGCTGGGCTCAGCTTCCTCCGCGGGACCCCGTGGTCTCCCTGCAGGTGTCCGGGCCCTTTCTGAGCCAGCTTCGTGGAAACACGTTGTTCCATGAGGTGGAGTCAGGGCAGAGGGACTACCAAGGAGGAAACTGGGAAAGAAAACAAGAGAAGAGGCGAAGTCATGGCCAGAAAAAGAATGCTGGCCACTGTTTCAGACATGGAAGCAAGACCAAGACAGGAGGAGCTGGCAACAAGCTCTGGAGTGCGAAGGCGAGGATGAAATGAGCTAGAAATCCCTTCTGTGTCATGCTTGATGTATGTTCCAGGGGGATGCTAGGTGGCTGAATGGAGAACGTAATATATTTTACTTGTAAAATGTTAAGTAACCTTATTTTAAGACAGCAATAGATAAATCATCCGGAAGTCGTATTTTTATACTCATAATTACTATATGATTTATACAGACCAAAATTCTTATAGAAATTTCAGAAAGGGGGTAGGTTTCTCATTGTTCCAGAGTTGAGGGAAGGCTTTCCGGGAAAGGTTAAATTTGAACTTGGTCTTGAAAGAGGAGTGAGACTTGGAGAATTAGAAAGCTGGCTGCCAGGCGCTGCATTCCACCCTCAGGCAACCCCCTCCCCGGGGCTTGTTTTCCTAAACGCCGCAGCACGGAGTTTCCATTGACAGCTGCTCAGCTGAGAAACCTCCTGGGTGGGGACCATGCCCGTCTCCCCACCCTCTGGGCCCTCATCAGCCCAGCTGGTATCCTCTCACGATCCCCTCTGCACATCAGGCCCCTCTTTGCTCACCTGTCCTTGAAGCTCCCTTTCATCAGCACCACGGAGACAACCACTGAGCACCTTCCGGAGCCCAGAGGTCTGCTTTTTTCATCACTCCTGCTCTTCCAGTTCTTTTGCAGCAGGTAACACCTAAAGCCCTTCCTAGATCCCAGATCTTTCTGCGGTAGCCCAAACACACACCTTCTGCTTTCTGTGGACTTCCTCTGCCCAGGGAGCCTGCCAAATTGTAAACCTCATCTAATAAGCCGCTTCCCTTCTCAGCCCACAATTCCTAATCTTCCTCTCAGAAAGCACAGACGCAGTTTAGTCCACAGGCTTTTATTGAGCACCGAGTGTTTGCCTAGGCCTGCACTGGGACTGTGCCATAGACCTACAGGTGCACAGATGTGAAAGTCACGTGTTGGCATTTGATCTCTACAACAGCACCTGGATGCTAATAGGCAGGGCATGTGCTGTGACGTTTACCAAGGGGAGGAGTGAGCTGCAGGGAGGTTTAGTGACTTATATGATTCACACTCACGATGGCAAAGCCAGGCCAAAGCACCGAGTCTTCTGACGCATGGCTCAGCACTCCTTCTCTGCCGTGTGACCCCACCACCACTGTACCTCCTAAAGGCAAACCTGACTTTTGGGAGAGAACCTGCCTGCTACCGTGCTCATATTTCAGATGAATTGAGGGCTGGAGAACTTATGTAACTTACCCAAAGTTAAGTAAGTGGTGGAGGTGGAACTGCCTCAGGTGAGTGCAAAACCCACGCTGATATAACCATCATGTAATCCAGCCATGGGTAAAGGAAGGGAATTGTTCTTTATGACTCTGAGGCAGAATTGACTCATGTCAGTGGAAGACAGAGGGCCTTGTGCTTCATCTCAGTGGAAGGAGGAGCTTGGTCACCGAGGAGTTTTGAATAAGGAAATGGGTAACCTTGTCAAACAGTGGGTGCCTAGGTTGTTAGAGATACCGCAGAGCAGCGTCCTGCGTTATGTAGGAAGTTGGAATAGTAGCTTTTGAGGACTCTTCTAGTCTTGGTCTTTTAAAGTTCCATGAAGTCAGCGCTTACCATGGAATTTGCCATAAGTAGAAAAGTCATGTTTAGAAGCTCCATACTCATGTCCTGGAGCTGGCAGATAGAAAGGTGATCTTCACTTTCAGGACATTTCCTTGAAGGTTTAAGGAGTTGTGACAAGTCACATAGCTTATGAATGCCATTGGTCGTACCGATGATACCCAATGCGTCCCCTACTTCTGCTCTCTGTCCCCCCTTTCTTCTCCCTTTGGGGCCCCACATGAGACTCTTTCAAAGCTGACCCTTTTCTCCTGTTCCTCACGTGAATTTTTGTGAAAACTCCTTCAGAAAAGAAGAGAAGTAAATTTGACTCTTTGTGCTTAAGACTGTGGTACCTGAGCCATTGCTCATTTTCGTGCTTGGTTTAGGATCTGATCCAAAATGATTTTTAATCTCTGTATTGTAGGAATTTAGTTCCTAATATGTCAGCTCCATCCCGCAGAGTGTTCCATCAACACCCTTAACCCAGTTATCTGCAGGGACTTTGACCCCAGACGGGGAGTCCCGGATGGAAGTCAGGACATTGCTTTAGTACAGACTATGAAAAATACATGTAAGATAGAAAAATGTGAATTATGTGTGAAACAAACAAAAGCACCAGGCAACATGGAATTCATGTCAACAAAAGCTTGCTGCAAGCTGTTGCTTGCTTTCTAAGGGGGAAACAGACTCTGGCGCCCGAGGAACAGTAGCAGGGAAGGACTTTTTGCACTAGAGTTGCAGAAACGAAAGAGATGACCTGTTTTGACTGTAATTGCTTTCAAATTCTTCAGCTCTCCTTTTTCCCTGCATCCGCCTCCCCCAGCCTTTGTTTTGCAGCTGGGGAAGTAACTGATTATTGAGCCCGTCTGAGCCACGAGGCTGGGAGTAACTGACATTTCTAATATTTTGACATATTCAAGAGAAAAGAAAAAAGCAGTCCAAAGGGTGGGGCCTCCAGCTGACCTTCTTGTTGACCACCAACCAACTCCATGACTGGATGACTTGTGTGAACAAGGGGATGGTGAGGTTCTCAGGAGGATTCGTGTGCTGGAATGTCTAGCTCACATTCCAATTAAAATATTAAATCTGGTGATATTAAACTACATAGACTTTTGGTGCCACCAACTGAATATGTTGTAAGTACTAGTTTTCAAGCGAGCTGCAGAAGTCAAAATTAACATTCCCTCACCGAGAGATATTTCTAGGTAAGAGACAACCAATACACACATTTTTTTAAAGCAAATTATTTGCAGTTATTTAAAATGATTACCCTGTTCCTCTCTGGATCGCTGCTGGAGACCCAGGCATCCAAGCGCCATAGGCTTCTATGTCAAATATAATAAATAGCATTGTAATTGTGTTCTAGGAGGGCTGCACACAGCTCCAACTTGGCTCACAGCCACCCTTGCTACCACCAGAGCTGTCTTCCTAAGGTATTCTGGGAGAAGGAGCCCTGTGCCGTCCAACTGGCAAGGCTTCTGCGTAACTACACCTCTCTTTACAAGGCTGATGAGATTCTGTGGCCCACAAGCCACAGCCTCAGCTCAAATCCATCACACACTTTTGTGAATGTGGGAGGTGCCACTCCTTGCTCTCACTCTTTCAAATGTCTCCAGGGGGCTCACTGCAGCCTTTGAAAGAGGGAGTGAGGGTGGCAGTCTGCCCGGTCTGCTGAAAGGAGGCACCCTAAAATAAAATTTGCCTTTGTGGATAGACAGTATTCAACTGAATTCCATTTAATTCAATACATAGTCATTGAATGTCACTTATAAACCAGGTTCTGTGGACCTGCCTGGAGCCTGGGCTCATTTCTACCTTTTCTCATCCCCTTTCTAAGTCTTGGTTTCTTCATTTGTTAAATTGTTATAGGTGATAATACCATTCCCTGTGGATTCCTGTGAGCTTAAATAAGAATGTTTGTGTAGCGTACCTAGCCTGTGGCCTGGTATGTGGTGGGCGCTCAGTGACCGCAGTGTCTTGTCCTCCTTCCGTTTCTCCAAGTGATCAGAAACACCAGTCCGGGAATCACTCCAGGCAGGGGCAAGAGATCTGTAGAGAGCGTCTTTGATGAAGATTTCCTTCTCAGGACCACATTCCTGCATTGAAGCAGCTGGGTTATACTGTGGACTTCATATGGTCATAGGGGAATTAAATGAGATAATGTCTGAAAAATGCTTAACACATCTTTATTGACTCATATATGTCATGCAATGTTATTATCTATCTATCTATCTACTATCTATCATCTATCTGTCTATCAATATCTATCTAACTATAAATTTATTTTGTCATTACTGTTTATTTTCTTGGCTTGAAACCTCTTGGATTCTGGAAATCCAGTTGCCCCTCTCCACTTCTGTTGTGACCTCCTGGATCCTTAAAGTTTGGCTATCCCTTCATTCATTCCAGAAACATTTACTGAGCACCTGCTAATTGCCAGATAGTTTGCCAAGTCCGTGGGTCACAAAGGCAGGTTGGGTCACCAAAACAGGTCGTACAGGCAGCATCCCTGGCCTCTGACAGCGTATGGTTTGTTGAGGAGGCCAGAGAAGTAGGCAGGCACATCATTTCAATATCGTGTAATAAACACAGGGGCAGAGGTCAACCTGGAGTGACGTGGGAGTAGGCCATGCACCCTGCTGTGGGGCTGGTGAGAGGGTGGCCAGGGACCATGGCAGGGGCAGCTCAGCAACTGCATGTTGAAGGAAAAGTGTCCCCAGTTCTCACGACCTGAGAATTACTACTCACATCTGTGTCCTTGAAGCGCCACGGCCCACAGCTAGTAACCAAAACGTCTAAATTCTGCCACTAGACCCCGCTTGAAAGGCAGCACAGTGGGTTGGGACTTCTGGGGGAGTTTCATCCCCGGGGGCAGAAGCAGAACCTTCTTTCTCCCCTTGACCCCAGAGCAGCACTTTCTGAGCACCTGTGCCTGTTCCCATGGCCTCCGCAGGGTTTTCTGTAGTGGGTCTCCCCTGTCGCCCCCCACCCCACAACAGTGGTGTCCCCAGAGTGGCTTGAGGAAAACCTAGCCAGGCAGGGCCAGGAAGCACACTCATAAATGCAGAGACAGTGCTCACAGGAAGACTCACAAGGGA
>NW_006790468.1:134677-146258 GCF_000442215.2 Lipotes vexillifer | reverse complement strand
CCGAGCCCGTGCTCACAGGAAGACTCACAAGGGAAAGAGACCAAGACCACCCTCCTCCCTAATGTCCATCTGCTGCTCTTCCAGCCATGGAGAGACAAAACGGCAAGGCTCATGCCAAAGGTGATGAGGGCAAGAAAGTTCATGAAGCACTGGGCAGGAAGTGATAACCAAAGATACAGAAAGTCCATGGTCCTCCATTACTGGAGGGCCTGTGGCTGAGCTGGGATCTGGGCATGCCCTGGGCTGTATTTCTCATGTCCATTCCCTCCTAGTGTGTCCTCCTCTGGTCCTTAACGTCCTTGTTAATTTCCTGTCCCACTTTGCTCTCCCTCAGGAAGCCCTGAAAGTGGCCCCAAATCTTACAAAAAGCCAAACAGCTAGATCAGCTTTCAGGATTCCCAAAGAAGCAAATATCAGTTTCTTTTATGAGGCACATATTCCCTTTTTCAAAAAGATTCTTTTAGAGCAGTTTTAGGTTCACAGCAAAATTGAAATGTACAGAATTTCCCTGTACATCCCTTGTCCCCACACAGGCACAGCCTCCCTCATCGTCAGCATCCCACACCAGAGTGGTCTATTTGTTACAGCGGATAAACCTATGTTGACACATTATAATCACCCAAAGTTCACAGTCTACATTACCATTCACTTGTGGTGTTGTACAGTCTATGGATCTGGACATATGTATAATGACGTGTATCTATCATTATATCATACACAGTATTTCCACTGCTCTAAAAATCCTCTGGGCTCTGGCTATTCATCCCTCCCCCTTAAGCCCTGGCAACCACTGATCTTTTTACTGTCTCCATAGTTCTGCCTTTTCCAGAATGTCATAATGTTGGGATCATAGAGTATGTAGCCTTTTCAGGCTGGCTTCCTTCACTTGGCGATGATATGCATTCATGTTTCCCCCATGTCTTTTCATGGCACATTCAGTTTTTGTTTTTTTTTTTAATTTAGGCTTACGTTTTTTTATTTTTATAAATTTATTTTTATTTACTTATTATTTTTGGCTGTGTTGGGTCTTTGTTGCTGCACGCGGGCTTTCTCTAGTTGCGGCGAGTGGGGGCTGCTCTTCATTGCTGTGTGCGGGCTTCTCATTGCGGTGGCTTCTCTTGTTGCGGAGCATGGGCTCTAGGCGTGCGGGCATAAGTAGATGCGGTGCGTAGGCTCAGCAGTCGTGGCTCGTGGGCTCTAGAGCACAGGCTCGGTAGTTGTGGCACATGGGCTTAGTTGCTCCATGGCATTTGGGATCTTTCCGGACCAGGACTCGAACCTGTGTCCCCTGCATTGGCAGGCGGATTCTTAACCACTGCGCCACCAGGGAAGTTCCTCCATCTCTCTCTTTTCTAATTCTCCTTGCAGCTTATTTGTTGAAGAAACTAGACCGTTCATCAAGTAGTGTTTCTCACAGTATGGATTGTGCTGATTACAGCCCTGTGGGGTGGGTTAACATTTTCCTCTTTCTCCTATTTACCATAAATTGGTATTTGGCCTTAGAGGCTTGATTGAATTCAGGTTTGATTTTCCCCTTTCAGGGGAGACAAGATTACTTTGTAGGTAACGGTGTAACTTATCTTACCACTCCCCAGCTTGTCCACCAACTCAAGCCACACTGGCCTCTATCCCACTCCTCCCCCAGAAGGCAGCTCCAGCCTCAGTGCCTTTGCCTCAGCTGTTTCCTCTACCTGTAACACATTCCCCTGATCTTTGCACAGTCAGCTGCTTCCTGTCACTCAGACCTCAGCCTGAATGTCACTCCTCAGAGCAGCCCCTCCAGGACCTCTCTGTCTGCCCTGTAGCCCTCCTCACCACCGGCCGCCTGGTGGAATATTTGTTTGTTGGCTCGTTTACTGTCTGCTTCCTGCTGGACTTGAACATCTGCTCCAGGGGAGCAAGAGCCTCACCTCCCACAGACACTGCCGTGTCCCAGCACCTGGAAGAGTGTCTGGCCCATGGTGGGTGCCTAGCGCACGTGGGATCTTCCCGGACCGGGGCACGAACCCGTGTCCCCTGCATCGGCAGGCGGACTCTCAACCACTGCGCCACCAGGGAAGCCCCACATTCAGTTTTTAAGCTTTTGTGCGTACCATGTTAGGTCCCAGGAAGGTGGTCTCTGCCCACTTTGAGAGATCAGGAGCTCCTGAGGTTATGAGAGCACACAGACTGGACCAGTGGGTCAGTACATTTGGGGTGGGTGGGTGGGAGGGGTTGACCCAAACTCCTCAGTTTTCCACCTGAGGGATCTCCTATCCCCTCCTCTACTCTGTGCTGAAGCTGACCTCAAGAGGAGAATAAATGAAATTAATTCCTTTTAGAAAAAATTATTGAGTAATTGAAATGAACTTCAGCAGGGTCCTCCTTCCAGCATATCCATTATTACTAGTAGTAAACCTTGGAGTAATAATAATGGACGTAGTAAAAGCACAGCAATTGTAATGTCAGCTTACTTGTGTACTGTGTTGTACAACTGGTACAGCCCTTTAACATCTGATTTCTTATTTGAGCCCATAAAAGTGATGGTGTAGAGGGCAGGAATGAGACCAGCGATTCCATTTTTCAGTGAGGAGGCCAAGTTTTCCTGTGGCTGTGGGACACAGTCAGGGTCACACAGCTGGTGTGAACGGCAGAGCCAGGGTTCCAATTCAGGTCTCTGACACCAAGCCCGTTAATGCTTCTAGTTTGTAATTGATCAGACTCACATTTGTTGAGCAGCGGCTGTGCTGTGGGCCCTGGGCTGGGGCACGGGAGAGAGGATCCCTGAGGGGGATGCAGAGGCATTCACGAGTTCCTCAGGCACAGAGTACCATGCGTGCAAGCCCAGCTGTGGAGCCCAGAGGCAGCGGTGACCACCTTGCAGTGGGTATCAGAGTAGGCTTCCAAGGAGAGGCGTCCCTGGACCCACGCCCTGAGGATGGTCATAGTGGTTATTACCTAGCAGGACATTTAGGCAAGCTCATTACTACAGGGGAATCTTTCATGTGACACTGTAAGTTGCCGGCAGGCTAAGATGTTCAAATGGATGAGAAGGAGGTTCGAGAGAGCTGTGGTCATGAGGCTCTTCCTCAAGTGTCACCCGTGCCCCTTCTCGGCCCCCTTCTCAGCCTCCTTCTCAGCTTTGACCTGCTCTGTCTCTGGCTTGAGGTGGTTTATGCTGCAGACCAGGCACATTTGCAGCGCCAGGGGAGGTGGCTGTGGACTCCATAGGGAACTTCTCCTTGCAGGACTCTCAGCACGAGCCTCCCAGCTGGGTACCTTGGGAGGAGGCTATCGACCAGTTCCTGGGCCTCAGTGCGGTTGTCAGGATGAGCACCCACTCCTTAGCTGCTCGCATAGGCTCCTTTCATCTGGCCATCGTCAGATGTGAAGGACACAGAACAGAAATTGTTGGAAAGCCTGGTGAGCTGGGCTGTGGGCGATGGGGGGAGGAGGTGGGGAGGAATCCAAATTCAAAGTCAAGGCCCTACACACACTGCTCTGTGGCAGCTCATCAGTTTTCCCTCTTCTCACCCGCAAGGGAGCCCGTGTGCTCCTGCTTTGCCTGGCTGTATCCTGGCCGCATCTGTTAGCAATGAATAAAGACGGGGTGTCGGAGGCGGGGCTGGAGGCGGAGAGCAGGAGGAAGGTCTACTTAAACAAAATGTGTTTGCGCACACACGTAGAACCACAGGCCTTCTGGAGGCAGGCACCCCATCCGGGCCCCCTCATGGCTGAATTTGTAATCAGGAGCATGTGATGGAAGGATTGGTGCCTTTATATCTACCCAGAGGGCCTCCATGTCATGTCCTCGTTTCTGACATACGAGGGGCTTGGGCAGGGAGGGTTCTCAGGGCCTTCCCAGCACGGACATCCTGTGTCCAGCAGCGACAGGGTCGGCGGTCTAGCTGCGAGAGCCCGCCAGTTCTCATGCAGGCTTGGAGCGGAGTAGGACTCGTGGTGTCTCTGGCCCAAGAAGGAAGGAGGCTGGGTCTTCTCTAGCTCCCAAAGCGGGAAGCGGACACTTTGGAAAAGGGCTGTCTACAGCCCGCTGGGTAACGTCTACCTTCA
Organism: Lipotes vexillifer; assembly: GCF_000442215.2. NCBI lineage: Eukaryota > Metazoa > Chordata > Mammalia > Artiodactyla > Lipotidae > Lipotes > Lipotes vexillifer. The sequence goes on along the minus strand of NW_006790468.1, from coordinate 142,208 downwards.
CCTTAGCATTTAAGGTCTCCAGGATCTGCTTTTGCATTATCCCCATCAAACTGCATTGTGTTTACGTCAAAGCCAGAACTTCCAAGGAAATAAGAGGTAAGGAAGTGCCAGGGAGGCACGTGCCAGAATTCAGAGTTATCAATACTAAAATACTTCTGAAAGGCTGGACAGGTGAAGGCAGGCTTTTATACAGAAAGAAAAAAGGTTCTGAGTTTTCTCTTTAGCAAATACCCTCTGAGGAAATCACTGGGAGTGAGCAGGGCACTGGTGGCTCCCCTCAGGTCCCTTAAGAACACACAGTGGGAAAGCCAAGCGCCACCCTCCTCCCTTCTTCCTTCTGTGGGCCCGAGCAGGTGGCATCCTTGCGTGGGCTCTGTGGCTCCTGTACCTGCCCCGTCTGTGGCAGGACTTGTGGCTGGTCTAAGGCCCCCCACTGGCTCACACCAATGAGGAGAATCAAGAAAGCCCGTCACCTTGTACTCCCCACACTCTGATGCTCTGGGGAGCATCATGTTCTGAGAGACTCTAGCCAATGTTTCTATTTTTAAGACCTTCCGTTGCCTTAGATGGTGGGAAGGTAGGAGATAGGAGGGAAGAGAAGGGGGAGAGTGTTAGGTAAGAGGAGGGATTTAGCGTCTGGAAGTCTTCCATGCATGCTTTAGGCTAAGGGGACAAATCCGCTGGAAGGTAGTGCACACTCAGGCAGGGGTAGGCACACAGCACAGGATAGGCATCCCGGCTGTAGAGGAGGTCCCACGAGGGTTGGGAAGGGATGTGTCTACATCCCATTCCTTCTGGGCCACCCTTGACCATGCGCTCTAGGTACAGCTAAAGCATCATCTTTGGTGAGCAGCAGGATGGCTGGTATCCCTGTTATAAACTCTGTGAGTTTGGCCAGCGCTGACCCACTGTGTGACCCTGGGAATTAGCCTGTTGGTTCCCAAGTTTCCTGCATATCTGTGACCTGGGAATTCTATTGCCTGGACTCCTCAGCAGCCTTGGGGATTAATGAAAGCCTTGTTCACAAATCTCTCAGAATCCATAAAGGTTTAGATCGATAATTAACAAGAAAAAGAAAGCATAAACATTTCAAAAATATATCAACTCCCAAATCTATAACAGCCAGTAAGTCTAAAAATTGAGTGGCTGCAATTGCCCTCAGTGACAGGTGGCCCATGCACTTTGAAAAGTAATTCTTCAATAAGCATAAATTACCATTTGGGGAAACCTTCCATGTATGCCATGGCTATGGATTTATTAAGTGAAAGTGAAACTTTTAAATAAATATCTGGAACAGAAAATATATTTCCCAATCTCATCGGGCCACAGAGGCAGAAGTTTTTAAAGTGCTGTGTAACCTGTACTCTGAGAGGATAAAGCTGAGAACATGTCTTTAGAAGCCCTTTTGCTGAGTCATTCAGGGCCACACAACCTTCCTCCCCAGCTCTTCAAACACCAGGATCCTCCTGATCTTAGCCAAGGGCAACAAGGGCACAAAAGTCCCCAGGGCTCTTTCCCAACCCCTCGGAGAATCTGACAGATTCTGAGGTATCTCATTCCTTAAGAAGCTCTGAATCTGGAATTTCCTCTCAGATTCTGAAGCACCATGCTTCATTTATTCACCTTCACAAGCAAATGTCCCTGACAGGTTGTCTTCCCTTGAAAGGCAGAATAGGCCATTGCCACTTTCTGCTTTTGGTTAGTTTTGTTGCTACTAAAAAATCCTTGCAGGACACCAGTGGAAAACAAAATATAAAATGGAAGGCACACATCACAGAACTAACCAGCCCAGCAAACGCTTGACAGCATTTTTTTTAGTGTAGACAGCAATACTCCGTGAGCACTGTTTGTTTCTCCAGCAAACATTCTAGCGATTCCTTTGTGGAGCTTCTCTGCTCCAGGTTTGGGCTCTTGGTGACATCAAATCAGTCATGGCCATTCCTTCTCTAGTTGCCAAAGAATACTGTGGGAGCTCAGGCCTAAGCTAATCACCATGTGGCATTCCCTGTTGGGAAAAAAAAAAATTGTTTATAAATGAGCAGGAATTATACATTCAAGCAATGAAATATAAGATGATATTTTTTAGGGTTTTTTTTAACATCTTTTTTGGAGTATAATTGCTTTACAATGTTGTGTTAGTTTCTGCTGTATAACAAAGTGAATCAGCTATGTATATACATATATCCCCATATCCCCTCCCTCTTGTGTCTCCCTCCCATCCTCCCTATCCCACCCCTCTAGGTGGTCACAGAACACCGAGCTTACCTCCCTGTGCTATGTGGCTGCTTCCCACAGCTATCTATTTTACATTTGGTAATGTGTACATGTCCATGCCACTGTCTCACTTTGTCCCAGCTTACCCTTACCCTTCCCAGTGTCCTCAAGTCCATTCTCTACGTCTGTGTCTATATTCCTGTCTTGCCCATAGGTTCATCAGAACCTTTTTTTTTTTTTTTTTTTTACATTCCATATATATGTGATAGCATACAGTGTTTGTTTTTCTCTTTCTGACTTACTGCACTCTGTATGACAGACTCTAGGTCCATCCAACTCACTACAAATAGTTCAGTTTCATTTCTTTTTATGGCTGGGTAATATTCCATTGCATATATGTGCCACATCTTCTTGATACATTCATCTTCAACGGACATTTACATTGCTTCCATGTCCTGCCTATTGTAACTAGTGCTACAGTGAACACTGTGGTACATGACTTGTTTTGAATTATGGTTTTCTCAGGATATATGCCCAGTAGTGGGATTGCTGGGTCATATGGTAATTCTATTTTTAGTTTTTTAAGGACCCTCCATACAGTTCTCCATAGTGGCTGTGTCAATTTACATTCCCACCAGCAGTGCAAGAGGGTTCCCTTTTCTCCACACCCTCTCCAGTATTTATTGTTTGTAGATTTTTGATGATGGCCATTCTAACTGGTGTGACGTGATACCTCATTGTAGTTTTGACTTGCATTTCTCTGATAATTAGTGATGTTGAGAATCTTTTCATATGTTTGTTGGCAATCTGTATATCTCTGGAGAAATGTCTATTTAGGTCTTCTGCCCATTTTTGGGTTGGGTTATTTGTTTTTTTGATCTTGAGCTGCATGAGCTGCTTGTATATTTTGGAGATTAATCCTTTGTCAGTTGCTTCATTAGCAAAAGTTTTCTCCCATTCTGAGGGTTGTCTTTTCATCTCGTTTATGGTTTCCTTTGCTGTGCAAAAAGCTTTTAAGTTTCATTAGGTGCCATTTGTTTATTTTTGTTTTTATTTCTATTTCTCTAGGAGATGGGTCATAAAGGACCTTGCTGTGATTTATGTCATAGCATGTTCTGCCTATGTTTTCCTCTAAGAGATTTATAGTGTCTGGACTTAGATTTAGGTCTTTAATCCATTCTGAGTTTATTTTTGTGCATGGTGTTAGGAAGTGTTCTAATTTCATTCTTTTACATGTAGTTGACCAGTTTTCCCAGCACCACTTATTGAAGAGGCTGTCTTTTATCCATTGTGTACTCTTGCCTCCTTTATCAAAGATAAGGTGGCCATATGTGCATGGGTTTATCTCTGGGCTTTCTATCCTGTTCCATTGATCTATATTTCTGTTCTTGTGCCAGTACCCTACTGTCTTGATTACTGTAGCTTTGTAGTATAGTCTGAAGTCAGAAAGTCTGATTCCTCCAGCTCTGGTTTTCTTTCTCAAGATTGCTTTGGCTACTTGGGTTCTTTTGTGTTTCCATACAAATTGTGAAATTTTTTGTTCTAGGTCTGTGACAAATGCCATTGATAGTTTGATAGGTATTCCACTGAATCTGTGGATTGCTTTGGGTAGTATAGTCATTTTCACAATGTTGATTCTTCCAATCCAGGAACATGGTATATCTCTCCATCTGTTTGTATCATCTTTAATTTCTTTCATCAGTGTCTTATAGTTTCCTGCATACAGGTCTTTTGTCACCTTAGGTAGGTTTATTCCTATATTTTTTATCCTTTTTGTTGCAAGGGTAAGTGGGACTGTGTTCTTAATTTCTCTTTCAGATTTTTCATCATTAGTGTATAGGAGTGCAAGAGATTTCTGTGCATTAATTTTGTATCCTGCTACTCTACCAAATTCATTGATTAGCTCTAGTAGTTTTCTGGTAGCATCATTAGGATTATCTGTGTATAGTATCATGTCATCTGCAAACAGTGACAGTTTTACTTCTTTTGCAATTTGGATTCCTTTTATTTCTTTTTCTTTTCTGATTGCTGTGGCTAAAACTTACAAAACTATATTGAATAATAGTGGTGAGAGTGGGCAACCTTGTCTTCTTCCTGATCTTAGAGGAAATAGTTTCAGTTTTTCACCGTTGAGAATGATGTTGGCTGTGGGTTTGTCATATATGGCCTTTATTATGTTGAGGTAGTTTCCCTCTATGCCTACTTTCTGGAGAGTTTTTATCATAAATTTGTGTTGAATTTTGTCAAAAGCTTTTCCTGCATCTATTGAGAGGATCATATTGTTTTTATCCTTCAATTTGTTAATACAGTGTATCACATTGATTGATTTGCATATACTGAAGAATCCTTGCGTTCCTGGGATAAACCCCACTTGATCATGATGTATGATCCTTTTAATGTGCTGTTGGATTCTGTTTGCTAGTATTTTGTTGAAGATTTTTGAATATATGTTCATGAGAGATATTGCCCTGTAGTTTTCTTTTTTTTTTCAATTAATTAATTAATTTATTTTGGCTGTGTTGGGTCTTCGTTTCTGTGCGAGGGCTTTCTCCAGTTGCGGCGAGTGGGGTCCACTCTTCTTTGCGCTGCGCGGGCCTCTCACTATCGCGGCCTCTCTTGTTGCGGAGCACAGGCTCCAGACGCGCAGGCTCAGTAGTTGTGGCTCATGGGCCCAGTTGCTCCGTGGCATGTGGGATCTTCCCAGACCAGGGCCCAAACCCGTGTCCCCGGCATTGGCAGGCAGATTCTCAACCACTGCGCCACCAGGGAAGCCCCTGTAGTTTTCTTTTTTTATGATAACTTTGTCTGGTTTTGGTATCAGGTTGGTGGTGGCCTCCTAGAATGAGTTTGGAAGTGTTCTTCCCTCTGCTGTGTTTTGGAAGAGTTTGAGAAGGATAGGTGTTATCTCTTCTCTAAATGTTCGATAGAATTCGCCTGTGAAGCCATCTGGTCCTGGGCTTTTGTTTGTTGGAAGGTTTTAATCATGGTTTCAATTTCAGTGCTTGTGATTGGTCTGCTTATATTTTCTATATCTTCCTGGTTCAGTCTCAGAAGGTTGTGCTTTTCTAAGAATTTGTCCATTTCTTCCAGGTTGTCCATTTTATTGGCATATAGTTATTTATAGTAATCTCTCATGATTCTTTGTATTTCTGCAGTGTCAGTTGTTACTTCTCCCTTTTCATTTCTAATTCTGTTGATTTGAGTCATCTCCCATTTTTTCTTGATGAGTCTGGCTAATGGTTTATCAATTTTTTCTTCTCAAAGAACCAGCTTTTAGTTTTATTGATCTTTGCCATCATTTCCTTCAATTATTTCTGATCTGACCTTTATAATTTCTTGCCTTCTGCTAACCTTGGGGTTTTTTTATTCTTCTTTCTCTAATTGCTTTAGGTGTAAGGTTAGGTTGTTTATTTGAGATTTTTCTTGTTTCTTGAGGTAAGATTGTATTGCTATATACTTCCCTCTTAGAACTACTTTTGCTGCATCCCGTAGGTTTGCGGTTGTCGTGTTTTCATTGTCATTTGTTTCTAGGTATTTTTTGATTTTCTCTTTGATTTCCTCAGTGATCTCTTGGTTATTTAGTAGTGTATTGTTTAGCCTCCATGTTTTTGTATTTCTTACAGTTTTTTTCCTGTAATTGATACGTAGTCTCATAGTGTTGTGGTCGGAAAAGATACTTGATATGTTTTCAATTTTCTTAAATTACCAAGGCTTGATTTGTGAATAAAGATATGGTCTATCTTGGAGAATTCTATGAGCGCTTGAGAAGAAATTGTATTCTGTTGCTTTGGGATGGAATGTCCTATAAATATCAGTGAAGTCCGTCTTGTTTAATGTGTCATTTAAAGCTTGTGTTTCCTTATTTATTTTCACGTTGGATGATCCGTCCATTGGTGAAAGTGGGGTGTTAAACTCCCCTACTATTATTGTGTTACTATCGATTTCTCCTTTTATGGCTGTTAGCATTTGCCTTATGTATTGAGGTGCTCCTGTGTTGGGTGCATAAATATTTACAATTGTTATATCTTTTTCTTAGATTGATCTCTTGATCATTATGTAGTGTCCTTCTTTGTCTCTTGTAATAGTATTTATTTTAAAGTCTATTTTGTCTGATATGAGAATTGCTACTCCAGCTTTCTTTTGATTTCCATTTGCATGGAATCTCTTTTTCCATCCCCTCACTTTTAATCTGTATGTGTCCCTAGGTCTGAAGTGGGTTTCTTGTAGGCAGCATATGTACAGGTCTTGTTTTTGTATCCATTCAGCCAGTCTTGTATCCAACAAGCCAGGTCTTGTTTTGTATCCATTCAGCCAGTATCCATTTGGTTGGAGCATTTAACCCATTCACGTTTAAGGTAATTATCCATATGTATGTTCCTGTTACCATTGTCTTAATTGTTTTGGGTTTGTTATTGTAGGTCTTTTCCTTCTCTTGTGTTTCCTGCATAGAGAAGTTCCTTTTTTATTTGTTGTAAAGCTGGTTCAGTGGTGCTGAATTCCCTTAACTTTTGCTTGTTTGTAAAGGTTTTAATTTCTCTGTCGAATCTGAATGAGATCCTTGCTGGGTAAAGTAATCTTGGTTGTAGTTTTTTCCCTTTCATCACTTTAAATATGTCCTTCCACTCCCTTCTGGCTTGCAGAGTTTCTGCTGAAAGATCAGCTGTTAACCTTATGGACATTCCCTTGTATGTTAGTTGTTATTTTTCCCTGTTGCTTTTAATATGTTTTGTTTGTATTTAATTTTTGATAGTTTGATTAATATGTGTCTTGGCGTGCTTCTCTTTGGGTTTATCCTTTATGGTACTCTCTGTGCTTCCTGGAGTTAATTGACTATTTCCTTTCCCATGTTAGAGAAGTTTTTGACTATAATCTCTTCAAATATTTTCTCAGACCGTTTCTTTTTCTCTTCTTCTTCTGGAACCCCTATAATTTGAATGCTGGTGCGTTTAATGGTGTCTCAGTCGTCTCTGAGGCTGTCCTCAATTCTTTTCATTCAGTTTTCTTTATTCTGCTGCCTTGCAGTTATTTCCACCTTTTTATCTTCCATCTCACTTATACGTTCTTCTTCCTCAGTTATTCTGCTATTGATTCCTTGTAGACTGTTTTTAATTTCAGTTATTGTGTTGTTCATCACTTTTTGTTTGCTATTTAGTTCTTCTAGATCCTTGTTAAATGTTTCTTGTATTTTCGCCATTCTGTTTCCAAGATTTTGGATCGTCTTTACTGTCATTACTCTGAATTCTCTTTCAGGTAGACTGCCGATTTCGTCTTCATTTATTTGGTCTTGTAGGTTTTTACCTTGCTCCTTCATCTGTTA
>NW_006790468.1:111088-134667 GCF_000442215.2 Lipotes vexillifer | reverse complement strand
TTTATTTTTTTTTTTTTTTTTTTTTTTTTTTTTTTTTTTTTTTTTTTTGATTGGTGGTGCTGTATTCCTGTCTTACTTGTTGTTTGGTCTGAGTTCTCCAGCACTCGAGTTTGCAGGTATTTGAATAGAGCTGGGTCTTGGTGCTGAGATGTGGCCCTCTGGCAGGCAACTGGTATTCCCTGGGGTCTGAGGTTCCCTGTTAGTCCTGTGGTTTGGACTCAGAGCTCCCACCACAGGAGCTCGGACCCGACCTCCAGCTTGGGAACCAAGATCCCGCAAGCTGGCCCAAAGTGGCCATCCCTGGTTTCACATCAGCATGATCTCAGGCACAAACCTTGTGTTTTTGTTTTGTCTTTAAGCTACTTATTGAAACAACTGGCCCGCGGTCCCCAAGAGGGTCGCGGCTTCAGCCAGTGGGGCCCCTCCAGAGCTGGCAGTGCAGTGAGGCTGCCCTGGCCTGGGACTGCAGGACAGCTCGGTGACGGCGGGTGGGAGGGACCCCCAAGCCAGGAGTTCCAGCTCTGCCCAAAAGTGGGCTTTGTTCTGGGTGCCAGGTGTGGGGCTGCTCTGCCCTGAATCTCCAGGGCACCTTGGTGATGGCAGAGGGGAGGGACCCCGAACCAGGAGTTCCAGTTCTTTTTTTTTAAGGTTTTTGGTAAAATTTTTTTGATTAGAAGAAAAACCTCAAGAGATGGTCTGTCTCACCTGTTGGCAAGAATGAAGAAAGATACCTATTGGTAGGTATCCTATGATGGCAAAAGAAACCAGCCTTAAGATAAAACTCAATCTTTGGAAGGGAGAACTGGGGTGAAAAATGAATTGGTTTTTGGTTACCTCCTAGAGGGACTGGGTTAATTTATTTTCCCTTGGTAAGTTCAGGTTCTAAGGTGAGCCTTTTGAGTACTGTGAGAATTGGGGTATCTCACAGATTGTTGACACATCCAGCCTATACCCAGACAGAGATATTAGGGCTGGGAATAATGTCAAGTGCAGTACAAATCAGCTTTTAACCTGGGAATGGGAATGAGAGGCCCAGAATCATTAAAAGAAGAAAAAAAAAGTTGTCTCCCCCAGACAAAATTCTTTTTAAACTCCTGTCTAGAATTCTCCTGAGCAGTCTCCTAGGAAATAGAAAAGAATTTTCTTGTAAGAGGAAACCAATCAAAAAACTTTCATAGTGCTGAAACCTTAATGTATTTTCAAAATTGTAAATCTTATCTGGGTTGAAATAGACCATGGTACAGTTTATTTTTTTCACATTCTCTTCTTATAATAATGGTGATAGTTGATCATTTCCTTTCTTTGTTTGGAGTAGTTCTCAACATACCAAAGACTGGAATACTTCATTGGTTCCATTTTCTTTACAATTGTCAAAGAAAATGCACTCTTGAAACTTCTGATTTTCAGAGTAATGGGTTATTCTGAACTCATTCTAGCCCATCCAAATTTCTTACTTTCATTTTTTAAAAAATAAATTTATTTATTTATTTAATTTTGACTGCATTGGGTCTTCATAGCTGTGTGTGGGTTTTCTCTAGTTGTGGTGAACAGGGGCTACTCTTGATTGTGTTGTGTGGGCTTCTCATTGCAGTGGCTTCTCTTGTTTTGGAGCACAGGCTGTAGGCGAGCGGGCTTCAGTAGTTGTGGCTCATGGGCTCTAGAGTGCAGCTCAGTAGTTGTGGCCCATGGGCCTAGTTGCTCCGCAGCATGTGGGATCTTCCTGGGCCAGGGCTCAAACCCCTATCCCCTGCATTGGCAGGTGGATTCTTAACCGCTGCGCCACCAGGGAAGCCCGAAATTTCCTGAGGAGTGAAAATGCTCACAATGGACTCGGCTCTCAAGAAAGGAGGCAAATATTTTGAAAGAAAACCTTTTGTGCTTGTCCTATAAAAGCTCCATTACCACATCTGAGGGTAATGTTTACTCCTTTGCAGGCGGCAGGTAACGCTAGCATTAAATCTTCTTGGCCCTCCTTGGTCTTCCCTTGAGTGGCAGACTTTGACTTTCCTTCTCCCTGACATTGCTCTCTGGTAGCAATCAGTTTTTGTTTATGGCCATATCTACAACACCCTTAGTTAAATCTTTAATGGAAAACTCTGAAGCAGGCTGTAACTTTAATTTTAGTTCAGTGAATATTTTGGAATCCTTCCTGTATGTAAGGTCTAGTGCTAGATACTGAAGCTCCAGAGGGAATAAGGTGTAGGCTTTGTCCTAACAGTCTAGTAGGACAAATATGTAAATGTATAAACTGAATATGTGTCGTGTATGCTAGGATAGAGAATACACAATGTGTTATGGAAGCACAGAATATAGTTAAACCAAATGGGGTTTTGGTACAACTTCACAAAGGATAAGGTGTTAAAGGAAAAATTTACATTGGTCAGGAAGGAAAATGAGTAAAGTGTACTGTCCAGATTTCTGGGCATGCAGAGTCTGTTGTCTCAGATGCTATTACTGAGTATCAGTAATCCAACCACCCTCAAACTTAATGGTTTAATTCTTCTGAAAACAACAGTAATCATTTATTTTGATAACGAATCTGCATATTGGACAGGACTCAGCAGGGGTGGCTCATCTCTGTTCCATATGCCATCAGCTGGGAAAGTTCAACTAGGAGCTGGAGGATCCATTTCCAAGATGGTTCACCCATATGGATGACAGTTTGGTGGTGACTGTTGGTTAAGAGCTCAGCCATGGCTGTAAGCTGGGATCCTTGGTTCCTCACTGTGGACCTCTCTACAGGCTGCTTGGGCTTCCTTACAGCATGGTTGCTGGGTTTCAAGCATGAGCTTTCCCGGAGAATAAGGCAAAAGTGAAGGACATTTTTATGACCTAGCCTTACAAGTTGCATACTTTCTTCCACTGTACTTTATTAATCAAAGCTATCAGAGGACCTTCCCAATTTCAAGGGAAGGGGATATAAACCCCAGTGAAAGATAGGACAATTGTCAGTCACATAATAAAAATATGTGGATGGGAGATTATTGTAGCTTCTTAAAATATATATGTACAATCTGTTACAAAGTCCCTGTCCTCAGTCCCATGTTTCTAGAGAGCCCTGCTCTGGGCTTACTGCTGCCATGTTCCTTACCATAATGTGAAGAGTGTGCAGCCTAGAACATGTGGTCTCTCTACCTCCACTTCTAGAGCATATGCTTAGTACTCAGGACTCAAATTACCTATTCAAAAAGATAGTAATGAACCTACATCCAAAGATAGTGTGGGACTGAGTCAGGTCTCTTGTGGGTGAGATGGCACCACTTGTACATGCACACTAGACTGTACATCCCTAAGCTGGAGATGTGATGGAATGGTGGGGTATTAGACATAGCTTGGATGTCTGTCAACATGAAGATCTTCTCAGTGTGGGATAAGAAAGGGTGTGAAACAAGAAGGAGAATGTGATATAAATCTGTGTATGAAACAAGAAGGGGTTGTAGAAGAAGGGGGCAGGCCATAGGTTGCAGTTCTAGAGCCAGGGACTGACTTTCTCTGCTTCATAATGTTCCAGAGTGAATCTCCAAGGAATCTGAGGGTTATAAATCAGTCTACACCTACCAATATACTCACTAACTAGATTTTATTATTCACATTTTGCTATTCTGGCTTTATTATCTGTACATCTATCTATCTCCACTTGTGAGCTATCCCACTTGTTTAATGAAAAGCAAGGTAAATTACAGATATCAAGACTAATACAGTGGGTGGAGTCAAGATGGCAGACTGGGAGGACATGGAATTCGTGTCTCCACACAACTAGGGCTCCTACCAGGCACCGGTGGGGGACCACAGACACCTAAGGGGAAGGGAGGAGCCCCCAGTGACCGATTGTTTCAATTATATTTTTATTTTTCCTAGTATACTTTTAATCTTTCTTTCTTTTTCTTTTTTCTTTTTTTTTTTTAACACTTCGGAAGTTTCTTTATTTTTATTTTTTAATTATTTATTTACTTATTTTTGGCTGTGTTGGGTCTTCGTTTCTGTGCAAGGGCTTTCTCTAGTTGTGGCAAGCGGGGGCCGCTCTTCATCGCGGTGCGCAGGCCTCTCACTATCACAGCCTCTCTTGTTGGGAGCACAGGCTCCAGACGTGCAGGCTCAGTAGTTGTGGCTCACGGGCCTAGTTGCTCCGCGGCATGTGGGATCTTCTCAGACCAGGGCTCAAACCCGTGTCCCCTGCATTGGCAGGCAGATTCTCAACCACTGCACCACCAGGGAAGCCCAATTTTTTATCTTTCTAATTGTATTTTGTTTTTTATTCTTTGATATTGTACTGCTCCTTTTCTTCTTCTTTTCTTTTTTTTTGCCATGCCATGCAGCTTGTGGGATCTTGGTTCCCAGGCTGGATGGCAGGCCCAAGTTCCTGTGGTAGGAGCTCTGAGTCCAAACCACTGGAGTAACAGAGAACCTCAGACCCCAGGGAATATTAATCGGAGTGAGTCCTCCCGGAAGTCCTAATCTCAGCACCAAGATCCGGCTCTATCCAACTGCCTGCAAACTCCAGTGCTGGAGGCCTCAGGCCAAACAACTAGTAAGACAGGAATAGAGCTTCACCTATCAAAAAACAAAACAAATGAAATGACAAAAAAATGTTACAGACGAAGAAGCAAGGTAAAAACCTACAAGACCAAGTAAATGAAGACGAATAGGCAAACTACCTGAAAAAGAATTCAGAGTAATGATAGTAAAGATGATCCAAAATCTTGGAAATAGAATAGACAAAATGCAAGAAACATTTAACAAGGATCTAGAAGAACTAAAGAGCAAACAAAAAGTGATGAACAACACAATAACTGAAATTAAAAACAGTCTAGAAGGAATCAATAGCAGAATAACTGAGGAAGAAGAACGTATAAGTGAGATGGAAGATAAAAAGGTGGAAATAACTGTGAGGGAGCAGAATAAAGAAAAATGAAAAGAATTGAGGACAGTCTCAGAGACCTCTGGGACAACATTAAACACCCCAACATTAGAATTATAGGGGCCCCAGAAGAAGAAGAGAAAAACGGTCTGAGAAAATATTTGAAGAGATCATAGTAAAAAACTTCCCTAACATGGGAAAGAAAATGGTCAATCAAGTCCAGGAAGCACAGAGAGTCCCATACAGGATAAACCCAAGGGAAAACATGCCGAGACCCATATTAATCAAACTATCAGAAATTAAATACAAAGAAAAAATATTAAAAGCAGCAAGGTACAAACAACAAATAACAAAAGGGAATCCTCATAAGGTTGCAGCAGAAACTCTGCAAGCCAGAAGGGAGTGGAAGGACATATTTAAAGTGATGAAAGGGAAAAAACTACAGCCAAGATTACTCTACCCAGCAAGGATCTCATTCAGATTTGACAGAAAAATTAAAATCTTTACAGACAAGCAAAAGTTAAGGGAATTCAGCACCACAAAACCACCTTTAAAACAAATGCTAAAGGAACTTCTCTAGGCAGGAAACACAAGAGAAGGAAAAGACCTACAATAAAAACCCAAAACAATTAAGACAATGGTAATAGGAACATACATATCGATAATTGCCTTAAATGTAAATGGGTTAAATGCTCCAACCAAAAGACATAGACTGGCTGAATAGGTACAAAAACAAGACCCACATATATTCTGTCTACAAGACACCTACTTCAGACCTAGGGACACATGCAGACTGAAAGTGAGGGGATGGAAAAAGATATTCCATGCGAATGGAAATCTGAAGAATCTGGAGTAGGAATTCTCATATCAGACAAAATACACTTTTAAATAAAGACTATTAAGAGACAAAGAAGAACACTACATAACGATCAAGGGATCAATCCAAGAAGAAGATATAACAATTGTAAATATTTATGCACCCAACACAGGAGCACCTCAATACATAAGGCAAATGCTAACAGACATAAAAGGGGAAATTGACAGTAGCACAATAACAGTAGGGGAGTTTAACACTCCACTTTCACCAATGGACAGATCATCCAAAATGAAAATAAATAAGGAAACACAAGCTTTAAATGACACATTAAAGAAGATGGACTTCATTGAAATTTATAGGACATTCCATCCAAAAACAGCAGAATACACTTTCTTCTCAAGTGCTCATGGAATTCTCCAAGATAGACCATATCTTCATTCACAAATCAAGCTTTGGTAAATTTAAGAAAATTGAAATTGTGTCAAGTATCTTTTCCGACCACAGCATTATGAGACTAGATATCAATTACAGGAAAAATCACTGTAAAAAATACAAACACATGGAGGTTAAACAATATGCTACTAAAGAACCAAGAGGTCACCAAAGAAATCAAAGAGGAAATTAAAAAAATACCTAGAAACACATGACAATGAAAACACGATAATCCGAAACCTATAGGATGCAGCAAAAGCAGTTCTAAGAGGGAAGTTTATAGCAATACAATCCTACCTCAAGAAATAAAAAAAAACTCAAACAATCTAACCTTAACACCTGAAGGAACTAGAGAAACAACAAACAAAACCCAAAGTTGGCAGAAGGAAAGAAATCATACAGATCAGATAAGAAATAAATGAAAAAGAAATGAAGGAAATGATAGCCAAGAGTAATAAAGCAGGTTCTTTGAGAAGATAAACAAAATTGATAAACTATTAGCCAGACTCATCAAGAGAAAAAGGGAGAAGACTCAGATCAACAGAATCAGAAATGAAAAAGGAGAAGTAACAGCTGACACTGCAGAAATACAAAGGATCATGAGAGATGACTACAAGCAACTATACGCCAATAAAATGGACAACCTGGAAGAAATGGACAAATTCTTAGAAAAGCACAACCTTCTGAGACTGAACCAGGAAGATATAGAAAATATAAGCAGACCAATCACAAGCACTGAAGTTGAAACCATCATTAAAAATCTTCCAACAAACAAAAGCCCAGGACCAGATGGCTTTACAGGCAAATTTTATCAAACATTTAGAGAAGAGCTAACACCTATCATTCTCAATCTCTTCCAAAATATAGCAGAAGGAGGGATGCTCCCAAACTCATTCTATGAGGCCATTATCACCCTGATACTGAAACCAGGCAAAGATGTCAAAAAAAGAAAGCTACAGGCCAGTCTCTCTGATGAACATAGATGCAAAAATTCTCAACAAAATACTAGCAAACAGAATCCAACAGCACATTGAAAGTATCATACATCATGATCAAGTGGGGTTTATCCCAGGAATGCAAGGATTCTTCAGTATATGCAAATCAATCAATGTGATAAACCATATGAACAAGCTGAAGGATAAAATCCATATGATCATCTCAATAGATGCAGCAAAAGCTTTCAACAAAATTCAACACCCGTTTATAATAAAATCTCTCCAGAAAGTAGGCATAGAGTGAACCTACCTCAACATAGTAAAGGCCATATATGACAAACCCACAGCCAACATCATTTTCAATGGTGAAAAACTGAAACCATTTCTTCTAAGATCAGGAAGAAGACAAGGTTGCCCACTCTCACCACTATTATTTAACATAATTTTATAAGTTTTAGCCACAGCAATCAGAGAAGAAAAAGAAATAAAAGGAATCCAAATTGCAAAAGAAGTAAAACTGTCACTGTTTGCAGATGACATGATACTATACATAGATAATCCTAATGATGCTACCAGAAAACTACTAGAGCTAATCAATGAATTTGGTAGAGTAGCAGGATACAAAATTAATGCACAGCAATCTCTTGCATTCCTATACACTAATGATGAAAAATCTGAAAGAGAAATTAAGGGCACAGTCCCATTTACCCTTGCAACAAAAAGAATAAAATATCTAGGAATAAACCTACCTAAGGTGACAAAAGACCTGTATGCAGAAAACTATAAGACACTGATGAAAGAAATTAAAGATGATACAAACAGATGGAGAGATATACCATGTTCTTGGATTGGAAGAATCAGCATTGTGAAAATGACTATACTACCCAAAGCAATCTACATATTCAGTGCAATCCCTATCAAACTACCAATGGCATTTTTCACAGACGTAGAACCAAAAATCTCACAATTTGTATGGAAACACAAACGACCCCAAATAGCCAAAGCAATCTTGAGAAAGAAAACCGGAGCTGGAGGAATCAGGCTCTCTGACTTCGGGCTATACTACAAAGCTACTGTAATCAAGACAGTAGAGTACTGGCACAAAAACAGAAATATAGATCAATGGAACAGGATAGAAAGCCCAGAGATAAACCCATGCACATATGGTCACCTTATCTTTGATAAAGGAGGCAAGAGTACACAATGGATAAAAGACAGCCTCTTCAATAAGTGGTGCTGGGAAAACTGGCCAACTCTATGTAAAAGAATGAAATTAGGACACTTCCTAACACCATGCAGAAAAGTAAACTCAGAATGGATTGAAGACCTAAATCTAAGGCCAGACACTATAAATCTCTTAGAGGAAAACATAGGCAGAACATGCTATGACATAAATCACAGCAAGATCCTCTTTGACCCATCTCCTAGAGAAATAAAAATAAAAACAAAAATAAACAAATGGCACCTAATGAAACTTAAAAGCTTTTGCACAGCAAATGAAACCATAAACAAGACAAAACGACAACCCTCCGAATGAGAGAAAATATTTGCAAACAATGCAACTTACAAAGGATTCATCTGCCAAATATACAAGCAACTCAATATCAAAAAAACAAACACCCCAGTCCAAAAATGGGCAGAAGACCTAAACAGACTTTTCTCCAAAGAAGATATATAGATTGCCAATAAACACATGAAAAGATGCTCAACATCACTCATTATCAGAGAAATGCAAGTCAGAACTACAGTGAGGTATCACGTCACGCCAGTCAGAATGGCCATCATCAAAAATCTACAGACAATAAATGCTGGACAGGGTGTGGAGAAAAGGGAACCCTCTTGCACTGTTGGTGGGAATGTAAATTGATACAGCCACTATGGAGAACTGAAGGTTCCTTAAAAAACTAAAAATAGAACTACCATATGACCCAGCAATCCCCCTACTGGGCATATATCCTGAGAAAACCATCATTCAAGAAGAGTGATGTACCACAATGTTCATTGCAGTCAGGACAATAGCCAGGCGATAGAAGCAAGCTAACTGTTCATCGACAGCTGAATGGATAAAGAAGATGTGGCACATATATACAGTGGAATATTACTCAGCCATAAAAAGAAACGAAAGTGAACTATTTGTAGTGAGGTGGATGGACCTAGAGTCTGTCATACAGAGTGAAGTAAGTCAGAAAGAGAAAAACAAATACCGTATGCTATCACATATATATGGAATGTGAAAAAAAATGGTTTTGATGATCCTAGGGGGGCAGGACAGGAATAGAGATTGCAGACATAGAGAATGGACTTGAGACAGGGATGAGGAAGGGTAAGCTGGGATGAAGTGAGACAGTAGCATTGACATATATACACTACCAAATGTAAAATAGATAGCTAATGGGAAGCAGTTGCATCTCACAGGGAGGACAGCTACGTGCCTTGTGACCACCTAGAAGGGTGTGATAGGGATAGGGGGAGGGAGACGGAAGAGGGAGGGGATATGGGGATATAAGTATGCATATAGCTGATTCACTTTGTTATACAGCAAAAACTAACACAACATTGTAAAGCAATTATACTCCAATAAAGATGTTAAAAATAAAAAGATCAATACACCTCCCACCAAATACTTTAGCCTCCATGTTCTTGACTAAAGTTCAATGTTTATTTCAAATATTTTATTTTGATGTGAAATGTAAATTCAATAAAATGCACAAATCATAAGAATAAATGTTTTGAGTTTAATTCACAAGCCTATATAAACAAAACCTCTATCAAGTTATGAAACATGATCATCATTCCAAAAAATTCCCTCGTTTCCTTCACATACAAACTTTTTCCAAATTTTCCAGAAGCAATCACTATTCTCATTTTTTTCCACCACAAAGTAATTTTGCTTGTTTTAGTATTCATACAAATGGGATTATACATTGTGCATTCTTTTGTGTAAGGCTTCTTTTTACTCAGTATAAATTTTTTCAGATTCATCCATGCTGTTACATGTTTCAGTAGTTCAGTCACTTTCTTGTGGAATAGTATTCCACTGTATGAATATACAATAGTTTGTTCATCCATTCTTTTATTAATGAATCTTTCGTTTATTCACAGTTTGTACTATTATGAATATAATAATATAATAATGTTGACATTTTACAAGTTTTTTTGTGAATTTATGTTTTCAGATATCTCGGTAAATACTTAGAAGTGGACTTTCTGTTTCATAGCATGGTGTATGTTTAATTTTAAAAGAAACTGCTAAGATTATTTTCCAAAGTGTTTGAACCATTTCATATTCTCACTAACAACGTGAGAATTTCAGTTTTATAATGTCCCCAAATTTTGTTTTTATCAACCTTTTGCCTATTTTTCTTTGGATTGTTTCTTTTCATTGTTGAATTGTTGGATAACTTTATGTATTCTGGAGACCAGTCTTAAGTCAGACGTAAGTTCTGTAAATTTTTTCGTCTGTGCTTGCTTATTTTTTTCTTCACGGTGGTGTCTTTCAATGAACTGAAGTTTTAAAGTTTGTTTGTAGTTAAATCATCATTTATTTTTTTCTTTATGGTTTACTGCTTTCTGTGACCTAAGAACTCTTTGCCTAGCCCAAAGTGAATAATATATTCTCCCATGATTTTTTTCTGAAAGTTTTTGGTTTTAGCTTTTATATTGAGTTCATTGATCTGTATTAAATTAATTTTTGTGTATAGTGTGAGGTAGGGTTCAAAGTTAATTTTTCCGTGTGAATATTTAATTATTCCAGCATCATTTATTGAAAGGATCTCCTCTCCTATTCAATTGTTTTGGCACTTTTGTCAAAAATCAAGTAACTCTGTAACTGGGAGTTCTTTTTCTGGTCTATTTTTTGATTCCTTTGTCAATACCACATACCTCAATTACTGAACCTTTGGCCTTTGTTTCAAGTTTGCTTTGGATATTCAAAATTCTTTGCCCTTGAATAAAAGTTTTAGAATCATCTAGTCAATTTCTTGAGATTTTGATTGGAATGCATTAAATATATAGATAAGTTTGGGAAAGACTGATATTTTGACAATATTGAGTCTTTCAATCCATGAATATTTATTTGTATCTTCCTCAAATTTATATGTTGAAATCCTAACCCTCAAGGTGATATTATTAAGAGATAGGGCCTTTGGGAAATGATTAGGTTATAATATTGGAGCCCTCATGAATACGATTAGTGCCTTTGTGAAACAGACCCCAGAGAATTTGCTTGCCCCCTTCCACTGTGTAAGGACAGAACTAGAAATGCAGTCCAGAGGAGGGAACCTCTCCTGACCATGCTGGTACCCTGATCTTGGACTTCCAGCCTCCAGAACTGTGAGAAATAAATTTATGGTGTTTATAAGCTACTCAGTTTATGGTATTTTGTTACAGCAGCCCAAATGGACTGAGACATATATGGTATGCTTTTTCATTTATTTAGATTGTCTTCAATTTATTTAAGCATTTTCTTTACTGCTTTCAATGTAGCTGTCTTGTTCATCCTTTGTTAAAATGATAATATACCTCCTCTCTGGTTATATCCTTTTTGGAAATTTCCCTTTACTTCTTAACTCTATAGTTGCCCAAATTCTTTCCTCTAGTTCTTCAGGCCAGGAAGACTTTAGATTTTTCACTAGGGTTTACCCTGTGGCTAAAAGCTGTAATAACAGGGAGTGTGTACAGTGTCATTCCTTCTTCTAAGTGTTAATCTGTCTCCAGAATCTTGCTACTTTTGCTTGGCTCCAGTAATGTTAGGTTGTTGTTTTTATTGTTGCTGTGTGTGTTGCCCAGAATTTATAGTTTTTATTTGCATGAGAGACCAGTGTACTAGGAGATACTAAACTATACTGACAGCAAAAACCCTACTTTCATTTTGGAAGGATATTTTTATTATATATATGTTGATTAAAAGGATATCTTTTAAAAATTTCAGTACTTTCAAGATATTGTTACTTTGTCATTTGACTTCCATGGTTTCTGTTGTGTAACCTGTTGTCATTCTTATTACTGTTCTACTGTATTTATTGCATTTTTTTCACCCAGGTATTTTTAATATTTCTTCTTTAGTTTTATCAATCTTACTATAATATTCCTAAGTGATTTTTAAATATTATTTATTTTTTATCTATTTAGTATTAGATAGTTTTCAAGGAATCTGTCCCCTTTATATAATGTGTGGAATTTATATGTATATAAATAATACATACATATAATTATCTATATTATTATCTTTTTATCCTTTTAATCTATAGACTCTTTAGTGATGTCTCTCTTTCATTACTGACTTTGGTAATTTGGTTTTTTTCCTTGTTTAATCTGGCTAGAGATTTTTTTTTTTTATTATTAATTAATTAATTAATTTTTGTCTGTGTTGGGTCTTCGTTTCTGTGCGAGGGCTTTCTCTAGTTGCGGCAAGCGGGGGCCACTCTTCATTGCGGTGCGCGGGCCTCTCACTATCGCGGCCTCTGTTCTTGCGGAGCACAGGCTCCAGACGCACAGGCTCAGTAGTTGTGGCTCACGGGCCCAGTTGCTCCGCGGCTTGTGGCATCTTCCCAGACCAGGGCTCGAACCCGCGTCCCCTGCATTGGCAGGCAGATTCTCAACCACTGCGCCACCAGGGAAGCCCCGGCTAGAGATTTTTGAATTTCCTTGATTATTTCAACAAAGCAGATTTCGATTTCATTGATAATCTGCATTGCTTTGTTTTTGTGACATTAACATTTCATCAATTTTTGCTCTCTCTCTCTGTGTATAATTTAATCCTTCAAAATTTCTCATAGTGAGGGCCTATGGATGTTAAACTCTTCTATTTTTGGTGTATGTGTACATGTCTTTATTTTGTTCCTGTTCCCCCCAATTTTTGAGCTGTATGTAAAATTCTGGATTTTGGATATTTTCCTGCAGCACTTTGAATATGTTAACCCATTATTTTCTGCTTTCTATTGAGAAGTCTGCTTTAAGTCCTATTGTTAAAACTTTGTGGTAGCCTATCTTCTTTCTTCAGCTGTTTTTATAATTTTTCTCCTTATTCTTATTTTATGTGATTTTCACACATGACTATATTTTTATTATTCAGTAGTTGATGTGTATTTCTACCTGCAAACTCATGTCTTCTTCCAGTTCTGTAAAATTGTTGGTTCTTTCCATTTTCTTACTTTTCCCTTCTCTTTATTTAAAAATACACACTTGATGCATTTTTTTCTAACTCTAGCTTTTATATCTCTTAACTGATATCCTAATTAAGTTCCTCTGCACTATTTTCCAATCCACCAATTCCTCTTCTACTGTGTCCTGTCTGGATATTCTTATATTTTTTCTCCTTTTAATGACTCTATTTTCCAGTTCCTGTTCTTGTCCAATTTCTGCCAACTTTTGTTTCATATTTTTTGTTCATTTTCATAGAAATTCTTTATCTCTCAGATGTTCCTACACAAATTTATTTTGTAGTTTTTCTCACACTGTCCTGTAAAATTAATTTCATCTTAAAAGAGCAGCTTTTCAATCATTAATGATTTTTGTCTGCCTTCTTTACCCTAAGACTTATGTGTGCATTTTCAATTTTATTCTCATTGATTTTAAAGTTTCTTTTCCACATTTTCCCCTCTGTATGTATCCTTCTTATTTTATAAAGTTTGTAGATGCCACCTTGTAACTCTCCTGAACTTGTAGGCTAGCCCACATCTTCTAATGGCATTTTAGCTCTCCTTTCCTGTGGCAGTTTTGTGGAAATGTCAAATCCTGTTACTAGGCCAGCAGGTTGCTTGGTTCTATTTCTGATCTCTGTGCTCTCCTGCTCCCCTTTGACCACAATCTCCCATAGCAAAAGCTCTAGTTAGAAGCAACAACAGCTTCTTTTGGCCTTGTGTCACAGTTGGGAATTTCCCCTACAGCACTTTAATTCAGGTACTGAATCTAGCTTTAATCTGCCAGTTTTCAGGGAGGGCTTTTTGTCCATTTTACCCCATGGGAATTGGGTTACTGGCTACCACTGCTTTGGTTTGGACTGTGACCCAGAAGCCTTGTGGCTTCAGCTCTATTCACTGCTTTGCATTTAACTTCTGTTTCAGTCCATGGTGATATTTGTTATGACTTTGTGCTCAACTCTGTCTTTTGGATTTCTCTTTTTATATTTAATTTATCATTGCTATATGTTTAAAGCTGACAGAGTGTACCAGACACAAGCTTAACATGTCATCTTTACCAGAACTCTTCTCATTTTATAAATGGTGAACTGAGGCTCCGAAAGTGGAAGTGTCTTGTCTAAGGCCTTAGAGTGAGCTTATACCAGAGCCTGAGCAGATACTCAGGTCTCCAGACTCTAAGCCTTGGGATTTTTCATTGTCCCCAGGTGTTCAGAAACTGACCCGAAGGGCAGGTCTCAGCATTGAGCTGCTTCCTGCTTTCTTGCAGGAATGAACTAGGAGACAGAGACAGCTGCTGGGGAGAATCACCTGATGTTTCCTGATAAGGTAGAGAAGATGTTTAACAGATTTCATCACTGCCAAATTCATGTCTGGTTCAAAATCCTTTCTTTCAGCAAGCTGTCGCAGTCTGAGTGAAGCACCTCACCCCACAGTGTATGGTGCCACATGCAGCCAGTGACCTTTATGTTCACCACAACAATTGAAGCTCTAGAAGCATTACCTTTTGGAGGTAATGTAGCTTCCTTATAAAGAAGAAATAAAGGAGGAAGATTGATTTTCAATTTGAAATAGGCAAACATTCCATTGTATGTTGTACAAATAAGTCTGATGCAATTGTCAAGAAATGTCACTCAGCTTAAGGAAAAAATGTTCCATGTGGTATGTGGATGTGCAAGAAAACAATTTTTAACAATTTCTGGTTGCTGAGAACTGTCACCTGATCAGACATCCATTACTCATAATATTGCGTAACTATGCAATTAAGGGCTACCAGACTAAACTATTTAATTGCTTAAAAGTCTGTAAAGATAAAATTATAAAGCAAATTGCTCATTGAAATAAATCAAGATTTAAAAAACTAAAATGCGAAGGTAGATATTTTTCTCCCTTTTGATTACTTAAAAAAAGTAGCTAAAAATACTTTTCTCTCTAGCCATAGCAAACACACTGCAGGCTGATAATGATGTTAGATTTTCTTCATGCTCCAGCTGGACTACCTTAATGCACTGAGACCTCCCTTACTTCTGCAGCTATGGGGCTTGTTCTGTATCCATGTGACCACTTTTGCCCTAATCTCTGTAATTCAGAGTTCCAAATGAAAAAATATACATTCAGCAAGATACTTTTACTTGCACAAAATTTGCATTGGAAGATGATTTGTTAAGCTCTGTGCATACGACCCTTCAGCATCTCTCACCACCCAGCAGTGCTATAAATTGTTACTCAGTAGGCTGAATGCCGGAAGGAAGATAGCTGCAGATAAAGGGCAGCCACAGGCTCAGAAGATTGTCATTACTGATCATACCTACAGGAACGGGGTATTTACCTTGCTATGTTCTAAGATTAACATGTATAGCAATTGGCCGATGTAAATAGGCCAAGCAGAGGGTGTTTAAAGGGTCCAGTCAGTGTTTGTCTAATGCTTTGAAGATAAAGGTGAAGACAATGAGCGAATTCCTATTATTGGAAATGATCTAATAATTACTTTAATAATTATCCTCATCCAACCATAAACCATCAGTAGGTCTCTTTGAGTACATTGAATTTCATGAAGTGTTGTGTGTGCTTCAGCTGCAGTAGGGCTCATTGTGAGTGATGATGCTGATCAAATAACCGTTAAGGATAAAGCCACTCTACTCATTTGTCACGTCTCACATTGGCTACCTCTCTCACACCTTGCACTCAAGTAACATAGAACAACAAATGCATTAGAAGTGGCTGGAGGGAGGCCAGGGATGGGAGAGGGCAGTCCAGCTCCCAGTTTTTCTACCTCCACAGTGTCAAGCAGTAAGTGAGTGTCTCCATTGAACCAGCTCATATCTTTGTGTTGAACTGACAGGTTGTTTTGACATCATTAGACACAGCCAAACAAAGAATGAAAACAAATTGGTAGCCATGTTTCACAGTTCCTGATAGTAGGTACAAAGTGATCAAACACACCTGCAAGAAATCCTGAACTGCAGGCTTGGATCCTGGCTTTGTTCAAGGTCTCCACCAACCCTCCCCTCCTTCATGTTTTTCCAGCTAAAGTAACCATGGGACGTGTCCTAGCGCTGCCAGATCACAGAGTGAGACTTATCTCTTATGCTTACCCTCAGAAACAGGTGCTCAGCTACAGCTGGGATGCTCTGCCACAATTAGGCGGGTACCATAGAATGATGGGATTCCTAGGCATGGAACATGCTAGCACTTAGAGACCAGGCCTGTAAGTAGGAAGAGATGATCAAATAATTAGGAGCCTTGATGCTCTGTGTTCAGCCTAGTTTCCATATCCCAGAGCTTGGAAACCTTGAAGTTTAAAGGTCAAAGAGAGTATTGTGGCAGACAAAGAGGTACTACCTCGCATAACGGGGAATAAAGTTTGAAAACATGGCATTACAGAGCTGAGTCCAAAAGAGTTTTGAATTGATTCAGAGACTATGCGTCCATTATATGTTAAGAAGGAAGCTGTTACGTTCAGGGATCTGGCCTTAATTCAGTTTTCCTCCACATGGACTTCTTGGGGTCCCAATTAGAGAAAGAATCCAGGGTGGAAGGATTCCGGTCTTCATGTCAGGGGTCTCTTCTCTGATGTGGCAGGAAAATTCATGGTTGGCATGTGTTTTCCCTGTCTGAGAAACAAGATCCTCTCTACTTTCAACCTTCCTGGGACACTCTTAACCATGCCAGAGGTTCATTCATTTGTTCATTTATTCACTCATTCCTTCTTTCTATCTTTCCTTCTTTCTGCTATTGCAATTAATTATCTTTTAGGTTTGTCTATTATCCCTATGATTTTCTTTGTTTTATTTTATAAATTTTTCTCTTATCTCTGTTATTGACTTCCCAACACTATCTCTCGATTTACTACTTTCTTTCTCAGCTTAAAAACCCTATTTTATTAATTTACAATCTTTAGTTTTTTCTGATGTATAAATGTAAGACCTTAAATTTTCCTTTGAGAACTCTTTAGATGCCAGATGTCCAGTAGAAACAGTCATATAATCATAACTACAGCCATAACTACAATGTGTGGTATGTGTAGAAAGAAATTGCTTTTATTGTAATTTGGTCCTAAATATGTAAATTTCTAATTTGATATTTTTCATCAATATTGTGTTTTCAATTTGCCATGCTATTTTCTGTTCACATTTTCTTCCTTTTCTCCTTTTATTGGATAGGTTGTTTTATTTTTTTCTATTTCTTCCTCTAGTATGTTGAAAATTATACATTATTCTTTCAGTGGTTACTCTAATTGTTTTTTTTTTTTTTTTTTTTTACCATTCATGCTTCAGTTAGCATAGTCCATGTCAGCCCAATATCCTTGTCTTCCTTCTGAACATCTTTCTTGTTATCGGTATTTAGTCATTTAATCTGCTTGATTTTAAATAATTCCCCAAATAGATTATTATTTTTTGGTATTTTTAACAGTTAATGCTAATTTAAATTTATCAAAATTGTCCTTTCTCCTCCACTGACTTTATACCAGGTGTTTTAAATATATCACATCAAATAAGGTTACAAGACTGATTTCTGGAGGAGTGTGCAGAATTTTACACTTGTACTTGATATTCCTTTTATTTTTTTTAATTAATTTTTATTGGAGTATAGTTGCTTTACAATGTTGTGTTAGTTTCTACTGTACAGCAAAATGAATCAGCTATACATATACACATTCCTTTTAAAACTACTTTTTAAAAATTTTTTAAATTTTTTTGCGGTACGCGGGCCTCTCCCTGTTGTGGCCTCTCCCGTTGCGGAGCACCGGCTCCGGACGCACAGGCTCAGCGGCCATGGCTCACGGGCCCAGCTGGTCCGCGGCATGTGGGATCTTTCCGGACCGGGGCACGAACCCACATCCCCTGCATCGGCAGGTGGACTCTCAACCACTGCGCCACCAGGGAAGCCCCCAAACTACTATTATCACACAGAATGCAGTGGGGCAAGTTAGCTTACGAAACATGTGTTTGTCTTACATCTGCTCAATCAGTGTCAAACCTCAAAAATCCCAAATAACTTTGAAAAAGTCCATCAGAATTACATTCCATTTAGGAAAGAAATATCATTCTGTTACCTTTCAAGTCCTCATGCCCCCTTCTTTTGCTCCTGGTATGACATCAGATGTCTGCCCGTAGAAGCCTCAGGATTTAACAGAATTAAGAAGAATGATATGCAAATACTATACACTGAGTAAACATGCTGCTTCTAAATTGTTTGAAGCTTTTTTTTCCTGTTGACTCTTGCTGCAGACATTGGCGTTTTTCACTTTTCAGGATCAGATTTGATGTGTGGTATAAGCTGGCAATAAATTTGAGGATTTTAGTATTTTTCACATTCAAACCTAATACATCAGCCATTTAAATTTTTTTTTTTTTGGCATTAGGCATCTCTATTTCCCTCAATATTGGGAAGTTCTTTTAATATACTGTGCTTCAGATATGTTGTACCTCTAATTTGAGGAAAAACAGAAACATTCTGAAGTTTGATTTTTACAACAGTGGGTTTTACTGACACTCCAATATCTGAATAATTTGGAAGTGGTGACCGTATAATTCAATACATCTCCAAATCTAAGTATATATATTAATGTATAGGACCATGGGTTTAATGCTAGCTCTATACACAGAAGTTAACACAAAAAGCACTTTACTGCAAAATGTTCTAGAAATATTAGTTATGATGATCTGAGCATATATGGTCATGTGATAATATTTCTGTTGAACATCAGGCAAAATATCTGATTTAAACTTTCAGTTTTTCATTCAAGTTGCCATTTTTGTATAATTGGTACAGTTATATAATGAATACTCTGGCTGCTCCTTCAAAAATGACCCATTGATAGTGCATTTAATACAGATTAC
This sequence comes from Lipotes vexillifer, assembly GCF_000442215.2. Lineage (NCBI taxonomy): Eukaryota > Metazoa > Chordata > Mammalia > Artiodactyla > Lipotidae > Lipotes > Lipotes vexillifer. Next base: position 115,645 of record NW_006790468.1, on the reverse strand, counting down.
TTAATAAACATTGGGCTCTTTTAATAACCTTGACTCATCTTTTACATCCCTTTGTATCTGATATTAGAGTAATATCTGTCCCCCTTTAGATCATGAGCTCCCTGGAGACAAGGATTGATTTTGTTCATTTCTGTATTTCTTACAGAATCTTACACAGGGTTTTCTAGGCAATGGGAATGCCATTAGGTGAATGAATGAATGGACACTGTTGTCCTTTGTAACCCTGGTACTTTGTCTCAGGATCTAGGGATGATGGAAGGTGTGCTTGTGGGACAATTACCGCAGGTGGTTCCCAGCATCACAGGTGACCCAGAGCAGATCTGTGCAGGCACCTGCCTTCCCATTCTCTCCATCCTTGCTAGGATTAGTCAAGTAAAAGAAAGGTTGGTGGCAAATTTGCTTGTCGAATGAATTTATAAACAGAATATATGTAAAAAAACCTCTCATTACTTCTGTGTCTGGGCATCACATGCCATTTCCCACCCCATAACATTGAATAAACCTGTGGATGAAAGAAATTGATTGAATCTTTACAATTTCTCAGATTCTGCGTATTTATTCACCACTGTATTTTATGTCAGCCACACTCTTTTTCTTGGCCACGCGTCTACATTTCTGTGTGCTGACTGTCTGAACGCACTCATTCTTAATATTTAAACAAAGGCCTAGACAGCTATACATGCAGACGCAGTATTAATGGGAGAAAAGTAGGAGCCATTTACAGCGGGCACATGTCCAGGAGACAGACACAGTCATGCCAGCGACAAGAGGAAATGCAGTCCTCTCTGCTTTAAACTCTGAATGCATAATGAAAAGGGGATAGAGGAAGAGGACATTGCCAAGGCAGAGAACCAGACAAGGCGGCAGGACCATTCCCAACCTTGCCTCTGCCACACACCTCGTAAACTGATAACTCGGGGTAGAATTTCCCAACCAGCAACTGGAAAAGAAGTGGGTTTTATAGCAAAATGAGGCAGGCTGACAGCTCCCAGTAAACAGAACATAGGTATTCTCTGTGAACTGGATAGGAAGTCGCTGTCTGATTCCCCGTATCTTGTCTTTAGCACCGATCCTCTCCTGGTATGTCAGAAGTTGACTCGGACTGCAGAGAAAATAATGATGAAATGAACAGAGAGGTCACATTTATTGAACGCTTACCAGATGCCAGCAACTGCGCTAAGTGCTTTATAAATATGATCTTATTTCATCTTCTGAAACAGTCCATTAAAATTATTTTGATTTCACAGATAATAAAGCTAAAGCTCAGACAGGTTAAGTAATTTTCTTAACATCTCACAGCTAATAAAGGGCAGAGGCAGGGCTATGATTCAAGCTTGGTTGTATCTGATGACAATGCCTTCTCTTCAGTCCTTCCCCCCCCTTCCCATGCTCAGCTCTAACCCGGCCACTCTCCCAGGATCCCAAGGCACCCTGCACAGACGATTAGCGTAGCTCATCGGACATAATACATAATCCTTGCTTAGCTGTCTGTCACCCCACTGGGCTGTGAACTCCAAGAAGGCAGGAGTCTGTTCATCTCTGTATCCCCAGTGCCTAGCATGGTATCTGGTACAAAGTAAGGACACAGGAAATGTATGATGAACAAATGAATAAGTAAATGAAACAAAAAAAACATTTAATAAGGAGCTGCTTTGCCAAAGACCCTTTATTGTTGCTTTCCTGGTAATTTCTGCCCCTGTGTGGGAAAACGTGTCGCATAATAGGATTTGAATTTGACGTTAGATGTAGATGTCAAATCCGTTTTTTTGTAAAACAGTCAAGAAATAAAAGTATCAGAAGAAAACAGAAGGTTCTCTTCGGGAATAGTGATGCAGAAGGAGGGTGCAAGTTCAAGGTTACGATCGTAAAGAACAGGTAGTCAGTCCACTAGGGTCAGACTCAAAAAGGCTTGCTTCTCTCATGTTTCAGAGCCTAGAGTGAGCTCTTTCAATGCAAACTAACAGCCACCTCGGAGGGTAAATGGCTGCTGCCCACTGGCTGGCTTAGGGCTGTTTCCAAATCTAGGTCTCATTTTTTCTGGGAGAGGACCAGGCAACAGATCTGGTCTTGGCGTGCTGTCGTAGAACTACAGCCATAACTTTGCAGAGCATGATGGAGGAAAGCTATAACCCCTATGGAATCAACAGATGTGGTCTGAGTTTTCAAATACTGAGCTCAGAGAAAGGAGCAAACAACTCCAGGCTTACGTTGTGAAACTCCAGCACAGATGACACACAAGAGGACTGCATACACCTGGACCTCCAGCCACCCTGGTTAAAAGTCCTCACCAGCTCCTTAGAGAGGGGCCGCTAGGGACTGAGGCTGTAGGTACAGTGTGACTTTCACCCTCTGTCACCCATAAGGACCCAGGGTAAATTATCAAGTTCTCGTGCAAGAGCATAGGCCCAATTATTCTCAACTGATCCTTGAATTAAAGAGCTAAAAGCTTTTCCAGATATGGACTGAATGGAGTCCAAGCCATATGGACTGAGGAGACCAAGCCACGTAAGCAGCTCTTTTTGCAGAATGCTGCCTGAATGCCTTGCATATTGATCAAAGACTTGGGAATATAGAGAGCTTGTTTTTTGTTTGTTTGTCTGTTCTTCCCGATTGATAAGAGGTCCAGTATTTCAGGAACATAGGGGACTTATGTAGAAACAGTGGGGCACAGGGCTGCAAAGAGAGGCATACAAAAGTTACTCCCCAGCCAAGTTATTCATTTCTGTGGAAAGGCTATTGTATATCTGCCCTGTATGCTGGCTGATGTCTGAAATCTCCCAGTGAAAACTGGTATTCTGATCTCTTTTTTAATATTACATATTTAATATCTATTTTTAATAGATAACATTTAATATCTCTTATTTAATAATATTTTAATATTTTAATATTACAGGCATGTAATATTACAGGGGAAGCCTCCTTTGCTGCTATGGAATGCTATAAAAGTACCAATTTCTAGAACAGTATTAGTCACTGACAGGCACAGTTTGGTTTTAGGGAAGGTGAGACATTTTTAGATGAGATCACTGAGAAAGTATACGATTTGAGTTCATCCAGGGATGGAAATAAGGATTCTGCTTGTTCTCCTTTCCTGGTGAGTACAGATTTAGTAGTCATTCACCTCCTTCCATTCCCCCTTCTCCCGCCCCCCTCCACACACACGTGTGCACACACACTGCTGTGCACACTTGGGCCCAAACCTGGTGCAGACATTATTTCCCCGTGTCCAGCCCAGAGGTTTTCCACAGCTGGAGTGGGGAGCACCTGCGTGGCTCTGCTTTGTGTCTGTTGCACTCACTCACAGGCAGGCCTGGTTACCATCTGCATAGGTAAGGCGCCGGCCTAGCGTGAGCCACCAGCCCAGCTCCTGCAGGCATAGAGTAAACCTGGACATAAAGCAGGCATCCTGCCATACCTGAGGGGGCCTGTTTCGTGTCCCTGGTTCTTTCACACAGATACTTATTTATGCTTCCCTCTCTCTTTCGTGATATTCACATCTTCTCTTTGTTTTCAGTAGCTGAGTCATTCTGGCAACTGAAGGCATGAGCTGAGGAGGGCTCAAAACTTAGTGGCTCTGCCACTGATTTCTTTCATTCATTCATTCATTCAAGAAACTGCTGTGTGCCAGGATCTGTGGAGACAAACCTGCAGAGAACTTTACCACTGTACTTGAAGACCTCGAAGTCTGGTGGAGAGAGACAAATTTGTTAACTCATAATTGCAACCCAGTATGACAAGAATTCTTAGATGAGTTCACGGAAAGGACTTTGCAGGCACAAAAGAGAAAAAGCTGGAGACTTCATCTGGCAGAGTTTGGGAAGGTTTTACAGAGGACATCATATCTGAGTTGGACCTTGAAGAATGCGTAGGAGTTTGCTGGCTAGAGAAGTGGGAAGAGGTATAAAGTTGCAAGTAAGAAATCACAGTTTTTAAAAATAAATGCCAGGGTCGGTAATAAAAAGCAAGAGTAAATGGTTCCACAGTGGAACTAAATTAGAAATCAATAATGAAAAGATCTCAGGAAAATCCCAAAATATTTGGAAATTACATAACAGATTTATAAATAACTTGTGAGTCAAAGAAGCAATCGAAAGGGAAAAGGAAATATTTTGAACTGAATCAAAATGTATATAAAACATATTAAAATTTGTGAGAGGCTGTGTAAGCAGTGATTAGGGGAAAATTTATAGCAGTAAGTGCCTATATCAAAGAGAAGAAGGGTCTTGAATGACCTCAGTTTCTAAGAAACTAGAAAAAGAAGAAAAAATTAAATCCAAGTAAGTAGAACAAAGGAAATAGTAAAGAGCAGAAGTCAATGATATTAATATCAGAAAATAAAATAGAGAAAATCAGTAAGACCAGAAATTGATTCTTTGTGAAGGTTAATTAAACAAGTAAACCTCTAGTCAGACTGATAAGGGAGAGAAAAAAGACACAAATTGCAAATTTAAGGAATGAAAAAAGTGGTATCACTATAGATTCTACAGATATTAAAAAGATAATTAGGGGGCTTCCCTGGTGGCGCAGTGGTTGAGAGTCCGCCTGCCGATGCAGGGG
>NW_006790468.1:91856-111078 GCF_000442215.2 Lipotes vexillifer | reverse complement strand
TCCACAGTGGGAGAGGCCACAACAGTGAGAGGCCCACATACCGCAAAAAAAAAAAAAAAAGATAATTAGGGAGTAATATGAACAGGTTTATGTCAATAAATTCAACAACTTCAATGAAATGAACAAATTCTTATAAAGACACAAACTACCATAGCTCACCCGAGGAAGATTTGATACCTAAATAGCCCTGTATCTATTTTAAAAAATTGAATTCATAGTTAAAAATATTCCCTCAGAGAAAACTCCAGGACAAGTTGGTTTCCCTTGTGAATTCTACCAGACATTTAGGGAAAAAAAGTATTACCAATTCGGTACATGCTGTTCTAGAAAATTGAAAAGGTGGGACTATTACCCACCTCATTCTATGAGCCAGCATTACCTTGATATCACAGCTAGACAGAGACATTACAAGAAAATAAAACTATAGACCAATCATAAACATGTGTAAGAATTCTAAACAAAAATATAATTGATTGAATACATCATGACTAAATTAATTTACTCAAGAAATGTAGGGTTGGCTTAACAACAACAAAAAAAATCAGTGTAATTTATCTCATTAACAAACTAGAAAAGATAAAAACATGATAATCTCAATAAAAACTGAAAAAGCATTTAAAAATGAAACTCAACATCCATTCTTGATTAAAAACTCTCTTAGTAAAGTAGGGACAGGAAGGAACTTTTTCAGTTTGATAAAGGGCATTAATGAAATAACCTACAGCTAACATCGTACTTGTGAAAGACTGAATGCTTTCTCTTTAACATCAGGAAGAAGATAAGGATGACTGCTCTAATCACTTCGATTAAACTCTGTACTAGAGATTCTAGTCAATGCAATGAGGCATAAATAAATAAATATATCTAGAGAGATACATGTATGTATGTATATATGTCATACAGATTAGAAAGGAAAAGCAATTCTGTTGTTGTTCTCAGGTGACATGATCATCTATGTAGAAAATTTGATGTAATCTACAAAAAAGCTAGTAGAACTAATTGAGTTTACTAAGTTTGCAGGAGAAAAGATCAATATACAAAAGTCAGTTGTATTTCTATATCCTAGCAGCAATCATAAATTTAATTAAAAATATATAAGAGCATAAAAATATGAAATGCATAGGGATAAGCCTGACAAAAAATGTGCAAGATCTATACGCTGAAAACTGTAAAACACTGTGAGAAAAATTAGAGAAGACCTCAATAAATAGAAATATCCGTTGATTGGTCAGAAAACTCAATATTGTTAAGATACAAATTATCTGTGAATCGATCTACTGATTTAATGCAATCTCAAAATATCAGGTGTTTCTGTAGAAATTGACAAGTAGATTCTAAAATTTATGTGACAGTGCAAAGGACTTCAAATAGCCAAAATGGGTTTTGAAAAAGAAGAACAAAGTTGGAGGGAGAAAGCATTTTTTATAGAAAAAATATAGAGATATTTGTTAATACCAGACCATGGAAAGTCTTGAATTATATTTGAATCATTTAAAAACAGGAAATCAACACAAAAACTTGCACACAAATGTTTGTAGCAGCTTTATTCATAATTATCAAACCTTGGAAGCGACCAAGATATCCTTCAGTAGGTGAATGGATAAACAAATTGAAGAACATGCAGGCAACAAAATACCATTTAATGATAAAAAGAAATCAGCTATCAAGCCAGTAACACATGGAAGAACCTTAAATGCATATTATTAAGTGACTGAAGCAAGTGTGAAAAGACTGCATACTGTATGAATCCAACCATTTGACATTCTGGAAAAAGCACAGCTATGGAGACAGTAAAAGGATGACTGGTTGCCAAGCGTTTCAGGAAAAGAGAGGTTGGAATAAATAGGTAGAGAACAAGTGATTTTAGGGTAGTGAAACTATTCTCTGTGATACCGTAATGGTAGATGCGTTGCATTACGCATTTGCCAAAACCTGTAGAACTGTACAGCACAAAGAGTGAGCCCTTATGTAAACTATATAATATTGTAATATCAATAGTAGCTCATAATTGTAACAGATGTGCCCCACCAATGCAAGATGTTAATGGAGGTAACCAGGAGGTGGGTGGAGAGGGTATATGGGGACTCTTTGTACTTTCTACTTATTTGTTTTTCTGTAACCTAAAACTGCTCTAAAAATTAAAATCTGTTTAAAAAGATAGGGACTCATTGTTTTCAGCAGTGGACTTGTTTTAATCAGAGCTGTGCTAAGTTCAGGTTTTGCCAGAGGCTGGAAGGGGAGAGCAAAAGCCAGCACATTAATTAGGAGGTTACTGCAATCAAGGCCAGAGTCGGGTGGTGGCAGCCAGAGCAGAGAGAAAGAGAGTGAGAGTGCGCTGAAGGAAGAGAGCCCACTGATGATTTAGCTGTGACGATGAAGAGAGAAATCAGCATCGATTGTGCTGGAAAGAAGACTTGATTAGCTCTGAGAGACTCTGATTTAGTCTTGGCTCTGACTCCAGCACTTCATGTGACCTCTGGCAAGTGGCTTGGTATTTCTGGACCTTGATTACTGCAGGAATGGCCAGGAGGGATTACTGTGATGCACAGGCTTGAGATCAGTCCAGAAGTGTGCTGTCCGATATGTTAGCCATTCAACAGCCGTGCCTGTTACCCACTAGAAGTGTGATTAGCCCAAACCTAGATGTGCGGTTTGTGTAAAATTGACTACAAAAGACTTAGGAAATAAAAAGTGTAAAATAGTATCAATAATTTTTATACTGATTATGTATTTGAATTTCACCTGTTTCATTTTACATGTTTTTAATGTGGCAACTAGAAAATGTAAGATTACATATGTGGCTCACATTGTATATCTATTGGGCAGCACTGGTCTTGAGCTTCGCCGGATGCTTTGTGTTCAGAACCATCTAAACTTGACCGAGAAAATAGTCCCTGGCCACACAGATCCATGCCCCACTCCAGGACGCAAGTGGGGTAGAGCAAGGCATAGGAGTCAGGCAAGATACCTGGGGTCATGTCCACACAACCTGTGTCTTTCTAGGAGTCATTTACACCAAGCCCTTGTGGGTGTAACCTGGGGAGATACATCCAAGCAAAAACCCTGCTTGAAATTCATCATAATATCTATATGAAAAGACCAGGTATTAGGGATCGCTCCTTCCCCAAGACCAGAGTGATCCCTAATAGCTTCTCTCTTCCTCTGCCTTCGAGCAATGATTAGCGATTTAAATCTGGACCTGACCCAGGGGACAGCATCTCCCAACCTCATCCTGCCCTGTGACGTGGCAGCAAGAAAACCGTGACAGGTGATCACCATGTCGTCTTGATGCAAGACTGACACCAGTGTAGAGAGGAAACCCTCCCCCCTCAGGGAGAGTTGAGCCTGAGCCCCAGCTTGTTCCTACCTCTCCTTGGACTCTGACATTTTTTGCCCTTTTTCTTCAAGCACCCCCACTGTGCAGTCTCCAAGACAATACACCTGGTAGCTCTGACTTACTACAGGAACAGCACCCTGTGCATATATCTTGCCCATACCTGTTCCAAGGTGGCCTTTGTTATGTTGTCATATTCACCCCTGGCCTTCAGGTAAAGATCCACATACTATCATCCACAAGTGAGACTCAGAAATGCAGCCATCTGCTTGGTCCCATGAGTCCCTGCTCAGCTCACAGATACTCAGTCCCATACCTCCTCCTCCAGTATCATCAATGAAACCCAATATCCTCAGTCTGGCATTTAATCTTTCATGTAATGACTCAAGCCAGCTTTCCTGATGCATATCTCTTTTTCTCGGCAGAACAGGGTTTCTTCCTTCCTGTAAACACATTCTTCAACATACAGAAATGAGAATGTGATGTGTTGGCAGAGTCGTGGAGGAGGTGTGGCTGTAGAGGCCTAAGTGATCCGACACAAACAAGGCATGTCTTTGAAGTTTTCTGTTAGAAAATATTCATATAAATTTTACTTTCTATTCCACACACACACACACACACACACACACACACACACACACACACACACACACACACAGTCTTAAATCACCATTTAGTAAAATTGTTACCCCGGGAAGATGTTTTATTATTTTACCATGGATTCTTATACTCCTGGCACCTCCACCAAGTACTCCCAAGGGTAAATATTCCTCAGTTTAAGAAAAAATATACAACAGAAACCTTCTACTTAAGTTAGGAAATTTTTCTCAACTTTCTCTGGCCCTTAGGAACTACTTAATCTTTCAGAAGATCCTATGTATCTGAAGTCCTTGTACTTACTGCAGCTGTATTCAAATTTCAGTGCTTCCTTGCACCATCTCTGCCCATGCAGGCAGGACACTGGGTCTCATTTCACTGAGTTGCAGCTGCAGCATCTGCCTTTATCTCCTGCTTTGTCCTTAGCTGCTTATTATGTGCTCTGTCACTCTCTTCTGTCTCCTCTGCTACACCATGAGGTTTGAGAAAGTAGGACTCATGTCCATCTTGTTTATGGCTTATTCCCAGAATTTAGCATAGTGCCTGGCATATGATTAGGGCTCACTGAGGATTCAGTAAATCAATGAATGTGTAAATGAAAGAACATTGGTGTGTTTTACCTTAAGAGACCATCAACATTTTGAGGACAGTATGTGCTCTCCTTGCCCTTGTGTTTCCTTCGTGCCCATGACTCATGCTCATTTGGTATCTGTGGAAGGTTGGATGGATGGCGTGGGGATGATGATGGAGAGTTTGGCTATTTGATAGAATTACCAACAAGCTCAACTTATTTTCTTTACAAACACATTATTAGAGTGAGCTTTTCTGTATTTGATATTTTATATGGGGATGTGTTTTAAAGTAGCTCTGTGCTTTGGTACAACATGCGATTAGACTTGGATATAGGGCCAGTTGTTGAGGGCCACTGAGAGTTGGGAAGAAGAGGGGTCTTTGGAGGTCTTTCTGAGAAGGGATCATGGGGTGGCAAAGGGACAGCTAGATGGTAATTGCCTACAAGAAGAGACAAGTGCTCCTCTCATTTGATCAACAGTGAACATTGCATACCTGTCCTGCCTCCAGGATTTCCATGCCTTTGATGGAAAGTATGTCAAATGGCACAGTTACCCCCAGACTTCATAATAAAGTGATTAGAGAGATGATATAACCATAGAGTAGAAATGGAATTTCCCGTCCCTTTGAATTTAGTGCACACAATGGAGAACTGAGAGATGTTAGAAAGCAGAACAGAGAAACGTGAGCAACACATGCCCTCCTGAGAGAAATAATGTAATGACGGGTGTGAATGAGGATGACTTTTACAAGCGACGTCCAATCAGGAGCCTGATGTTTGTGCTTACTCTCATTTAAAGCTCTTTGCAGACTTTTGATTCCAGTGTTCTATCCCATATTCAGATATTTCCAGAAGTGGTGGGAAAAGTGATTTGGGAGATGGAGGAGGGACATAGAGTGTCTTAGTCTGTGTGAGCTGCTATAATAAAATACCACAAACTGGTGGCTTATAAACAACATAAATTTATTTCTCACGGTTCTGGAGGCAGGGAAGTCCAGGACCATGGCACCTGGTGAGGGCCCACTTCTAAGATGGCAGTCTTTTTGCTGTGTCCTCACGTGTTGAAAAGGGCAAAGAAGCTTTCTCAGGTCTCTTTTATAGGGGTACCGATTCCATGTGTGAGGGCTTTCCCTTCATGATCTAATCACATCTCAGGGGCCCCACCTCCTAATACTGTCACCTTGGGCATTAGGATTTCAACATATACATTTTGGGGAAACGTAAACATTCAGATCATAGCAGAATGGATGTATGGCAACACAACACTATTCTTGAATAAATTTATAAATGATGGTAGAAATTATGGCACTCCAAAATGTATTTGTCCCTTTCGCTATACGAGAATGGAATGGATGGCTGAATTCATAATGTTAGTCCTGGAGGATATCTATCCACTGTATACCGCAAGTCAGGAGCACACGAGGGTGAGACCCAGGACTCGGGTTCTTCCCATGGCCTCCTGGCAGGTGGGCCGTACACATTTAGACTCTACCAGCCTGTCCATCCTGCGCTAGTCTCATCTGGCATGACTGTTCTCCCCTAATCATTGTCTTTTACCATCACAGAACATCAGTTGACACCATTAAACAACCCACTGCCCTATAACTTTGGTTTTCCAAGTGTGGTCTGAGGACCAGCAGCCTGGCGTCACCTGGGAATCTCAGGCTTCACCCAGAACTCACAAGTCAGAATTTGAATTTAACAAGATGCCCCAGTGATTTATATGCACTTTTACAATTTGGAAGCACTGCCCTATAACACCCTTCACTGGTCTGCTTCTTTATAAGGGACATTCTAGTCTCCTAACTTCAGCTTATTGTGTCTCAAATTACGTTCCTACATCTGGTCATCAAACTTTCTTTTTTTTTTTCCATCCGAGAGATGGTTTTTCCAGGCCCGCTGCTGACAGATGCTGCTTTACTACCTGGAGATGAGCCTTTCAAGGCTGTGTGTATTCAAAGAGAGAGGAAAAAGGAAATAGCTTCAGGTCAGTTTAATTTCTCTATCCACTTAATTCCATATAGGATACACGTGGCTTGTTTTTATTTTCTTAAAGACAATCAGTTTCTGATTTCCTGAAGCTATAAGTTGTTAAAGAATCGTTTGCATGTCTTCTTTTTTTTTTTTTTGCCGTATGTGGGCCTCTCACTGCTGTGGCCTCTCCCATTGTGGAGCACAGGCTCCGGACGAGCAGGCTCAACGGCCACGGCTCACGGGCCCAGCCGCTCCGCGGCATGTGGGATCTTCCCGGACCAGGGCACGAACCCGTGTCCCCTGCATCGGCAGGCGGACTCTCAACCACTGCGCCACCAGGGAAGCCCTGCATGTCTTCTTGAAGTTGAATGTGTTAGATGAAATGAGTTTTGATCTTTGATGTTAAGAAAACACCTCCCCAGACACCATCAGTGCTAATATTTGTGATATTAGGCTGGTCACGAAACACCTATGGGTCTGTTGGTGAGTTAGTTTGTAACCAAAAAGATTAGAATAGGAGTCTCCTCCACTCACTGCCCCCTGCAGACCCCTGCACAGCAACGTGTAACATACGGTAGGCTGAGGTGAGCTGGTCTGTACACTGGGAAGAGGGGAATATGGGAGAAATGAACAAACCTATCAAGCCATTAGGGGGTCTTGGTTGAGGATTTCAGTTTGTAATGTAACATTATTATAATAAACAGAAGGGGGTGAAGAGGGGCTTGATTTGACCTTTTATAGTTTCCAAATGTTCGTGAAAGGCAGTGTACCTTTAGTTGTAGAGAACTTGTGGCTCTTCGAACTATCCAGTGTGCTGGTAAATTTCCTTAAAATCATCCATCTTATAATAAAAGCCTGCAGCCTTCAGATTGAGACAGATCTAGATTCAAAGGCCAGCCTCAGGTTTTACTAGTTTTGTGACCTTGGGCAACTTAGTTTCCTCATCTGTAAAATGTAGAATTTCACAACTGATGTGGAGAGTTGTGAACTTCAGTGAAAATGGATGCAAAATATCTGGCACGTAGTTGGGATTCAATAGTTTGTGGCTTTTATTCTGTAGCTTCTACGGTAATGCTTAGCGGAGTAAACATGTAAGAAACACTTGTCGAATTTGCTTTTTCCCTGAACTCATCTTCTTATGTTGAGGGATAGAGGTAGTAATAATCTGGGGAAAAGGTCTTCTCTTGATAACTTGACTTAGAAGTTAACTTATATAAGCAGTCCCCAGTTGAAAAATTAATCTCGTTAACCAGCTCTGTTATTAAGACAGATTTTAGGATGACATTTCAGGAATTTAATGAGTCAAGTTGACATTCATGGACGTCCTTGATATAGCCACGGTGTTTCTCTGTGATGATTCTTGCTTCCAACCTAATAGAACTCAGGAGGAGAAATATATCTCAGTTTCCACGCTATGAATACAGTAGCTATTAGCTCAGGTCAAATTTCTATCTCATCAGGGTTTGAGGGTAAGTACCTTCCACCTCGGCAGGGGACGGGTCAGACATTCACATGCGCTGGATGTTTGCATGATAGGTGTTTCTGTTCGAGCTGAGTTGCTGAACGGCAGAAGAGTGTGGCACTTGGAGGTTGGATGTGGCACACATGAAAGGACTTGAGATGAAGAACCAGGAAAGAAATATACCATGTTATGCCCTTAACTATGAGTAATGACCTTGAGTACACACTTAATATTTACTTTATGCTCTTATATATTTTATTAATTAGACCTTCGGTAACCTCATGTAAATAGTGCTCATAATTAAGGGACAGGACATTGACTGATGTACTTTAGGTGCTTTAAATGGTAAAGGCAGTTTGTGAAGTTCAGGTTCATGGTGGTTGGATATGAGTGGGCTTCGGGCAGGGAAAAGAAGCACACTAAAATCCTTGGCCCAGTTCCTGTAGGTTTGCACTAAAAATGAGGTTCACGATTGAAAAGATATATTTCTAAATTGGCTGAATAATCCCCTTTATCTCACGCTACAGTGATAAAATGAAAACATGATCCAAAGTGTTGATGTTTATCCCTAAGAAACTACTCATCATATTTTTGATTTTTCTTATTCAATCCTTTATAATGGACGTTTTTTTCTCGGGTAGTTTTGTTCTTCTTTTTGAAAAGATGAGTGATACCAGAAAATTTTTAAATGTATTTTTCACAGCTCTTTTTATATGATCAAAAAGCAGTTTCTTCAAATTGAAGAAGCATTTACAAATCTCATGACTTTCCAACTTCATAGTTTAAGGATTTTAGTTTGGTTTTAGAGAAGCCTTTTAGGAATTAAACTAGAATTTTTTTTTCTACCAATGCACCCATCATCCAATGTGGAAACTAAAATATTGACAAAAACATGCTATGTGATCTTCCCATTATATCTCCTTTTCTCTCCCCAGTTAAGGTGGCAATCATCCTTAATACTGTGTTTACTATACCTTTTCTAGAAATTTATTAAACCTTCATATTTTTTTTGAACTGACACTAAGAGGTTAGGAAATCGGTCTCTATCTCTTAGGAACATGTGATTCTTTCAGAAACATTCAATGTAATGTAAAACAAAACTCAGATTGGAGGAGATGTTAGTGCTTGTTTTTTTGTTTAAATACTACAATTTAATGTTCGACAAGGAATAGCACAGATCAGATTTTATGACACTCTAAAAGCAGTTCTACATATTACATGAGGAATCTTCTGTCAAATAAGAACACGATGTCATTTGTCATCGAGAACTGTGGTAACTAGCAAGTGTTACAGAGTTAATAATTAGTGTCATGTGTAAGTCAGCCTTCCTGTTTGTACTGCACACAGTGAAATTATGCCAGTTTTGAGAGACAGAACATGGTCCTTCTAACTTACCATTGGTTTTTGCCATCGAATGGCTCTAAAATGTTATCTCACCGTGATCTTGATGTGCATTTCTCTCATCTCTAATGAAATCAAATGGTTTTTCATGTATTAATTGGTCATATGTAATTCCTCTTTTTTTCTTTTACTTATTTATTTGTCATATTTATTTATTCATTTATTTATTTATTTTGGCTGTGCTGGGTCTTCATTGCAGCACGCAGGATCTTCATGGAGGCACGAGGGATCTTTAGTTGAGGCACGCGAACTCTTGGTTGAGGCATGCATGCGGGATCTAGTTCCCCAACCGGGGATGGCACCCGGGCCCCCTGCATTGGGGGCGTGGAGTCTTACCCACTGGGCCACCAGGGAAGTCCCTATAATTCCTCTTTTATAAAATACCTATTTATGTCTTTTGTCTGTTTGTCTTCTTTTTGATTTGTAGAGGTATTATATTTTTTATGCTTTTGCTGATGTAGTTACATATGTGACAACATATCACACAGCCTCTACCTGAACGATTTGATTTTTTAAGAGTGTTTTGTCATAACAGATATTTTGATTTTAGTATGAACAAGTTTTCAATTTTTGTATTACTAGTTGCTTTGTCATTTTAAGAAATCCTTGTCTACCCAGTGATTAGGATGATAGTTTTCTGCCATGCCAGTTATGTTAACTAACGTCTTAATTCATTAATTGTTATGTTACACACGTGAGCCGTAAAAAATGTGTGAGGCACTGTTCTCACGAGAAATAAGCCCATGGACAGATACGTAGAACATGGTAAGTGCTGCTACAACATTTAGTACACTTGGGCAGAAAAACACTTCCTTAAAACAGGATTCTATAAAGTGGAAAACTTACATAGTTTTGTTCACATCTACCCTTAAAACTTGATTGAAACAGGCAGGGACATCTAGTCTCATTTATCTATAATAATATTTGAAGACCATAGAAGAATTTGTTAAGAATGAGTCATATACAGCTGATTATAAAACAAATTTTATGTGTCAGTTTTTTGTGTGTGAGTTTGAAAATCCTCACCCTTACCTCCCACTAAGATTCTAGTGTGAATTATAAAACTGCAGTGTTTTAATACAAAGCTTCAACTGATTATGATCCAAACTGGACCATCTTCGGGATTTGCCGTGTTTGCTCTCGTGCCAGTTAAACGTGTGTCTACTTCTTGCCTCATCTTGGGACCCTTGTTACTAGTCACACTGAATCCTTAGGTTTTGCCAATACACTTGATCAAATTGTAGAGTCTGAGTATGTAGCAGGCATCCATACAGATGGCTTTGATTACATCAAGTATGCTCTGCGAAATGCAAGTTGCCTTCTTTCTTAGTTCAATGACTGTGATCCTCTCTATCTTTTCTCCTCTCTAATCTCAGAGTTCTTGAAACTATTTGAATTCTCTTTGGTGGCTTCTGGAGAATTGATCTCATGTGCGCTGTCTTGCGGAGGAGAATGCTTCAAATCACCTAATCGTGGGATGTTCCAGTTCTTGCTTGAAGTTTCATATGAAAATTGATGCCCATGGCAGGGAAAAAAATACACATGATGATACAGCTTTGAAACAGCATTACACTTCCTGCAGTCAGCAAGAAAGCTCTAGCCACATCGTATCCGAATATCCTTCATATTCTACTAGGAGAGGGATAAGAACAGGGTAAAAGGAACAAAGAGTTACTTAACCCACGTGGCATGGCCAAAGAAAGCATCTAAGAAGAGTCAGTAAGCATGAGCTCGATGAAGAAGAAAGAGGAGGAAAGCAGTGCAACATGCAGCAACTACAGTGGAGAGAACGGCTACGGAGCTTTTAAAAGATGGCTCGTTTCCTTCTGTGGCTTAGGAGACATTGATATCATCACCCAGTTCAAATCCTCAGTCTGGCAGTATGGGGATCCACCATCACCATCACCACCAGAAACCACATGAGTGGTTAGCATATGTAAATATGACCTCATACACATTTATTCAAAGTGACATTCATATCAAAATAGATCATTTCGCACAAGGGACAAAGGGCAAACCTTGGCTACAAATTGTGTGCCAAGAGGGTGGTTTTCCAAAAAAAGTCCCTAAGGTCTTTTTCCTTACCAAGGGCAAAATGTTCAAGTGCAAGATCCTGCCACATGTTTCCCTTCGAGCAGATGGCAGAAAGGTTTGTCTGCAATGTGGAACTTGTTAAGGGGGGAAGGCCTTCCTGATAGAGATCAAGAAGACTGCTTAAATTTACGTAGTGGTAGAATGGTTTGTAATCCCTTCATGCTTGTGAGTTTAATGCCTTTATAATTACTTGTAAGTAGATTGAGAGAATCAACTCAAGGGAGAAGACTGTTTATCTGATGCTTAAACTTCTGCTGAACGCTCCAGACAATATATCCATTCCTTGTCTACGTCATTGAATTATGTTTTACAAAGACATCATTTTAATTTTGCTACTTTGATAATGAAAATATTTTGCCTGTCTATGAAAGAGAGGCCAAGGACCATAAAGGGGTTGTTTTTGGAAATGGCCTGATGGTCTTTATGGACAATAACATCAAGACCAGCCACCACTAAAATGTGACCACTCTCACTACAGCCCTAGATGCTATGTTGTGTAGATGAGGATGCATTAGGTTTTGCTATGGTAACAAACAACCCCCAAATATCAGTGGCTGAAGACAAGTTTATCTCTCTCATACAAAGTTCACTCTGCAAAACTTTCCAAGGCAGCTGTCTTCCATGTGTTGGCTCAGCATTCCAGGGTTCTTGAAAATTATGGCACTTCCATACACACGCTTCCATAATCTCCCAGGCAGAATGAGAACCGAATGATCTTATACTGACAATTAAATTTTCCATCCCCCAAGCGACACAAGCCTGTTCTGTCCATAACCCATTAGAAAGGACTAATCATAAGACACCCCCCACCCCGCAACTGCAAGTTGGGTTAGGAAATTTAATCCTCTCATACAATGAGAAGGGGAGGAAATTGAATAAAGACAAGTATTTACAATCTACTTTAAAATGAATTGTTCCAAATTTGCAAAGCAACTGTATGCAGTAAGAATGAATGTGCTCATTTTAAATACAAGAGGCACTATAGATTAAGTGCCTGAGAGCATGGGTTTGGAGTCAGAAAATCTTAAATCTCTAGCATATGCTCTATGGGGGCTCAGGCAAAACATAATCTCTGTTTCATTTTTTGATAAATTGGGATGAGATTACCTACTTCATAGGGATATTTTGAGGTTTAAATGCAGTAAATAAAATGGATTGCAGGGTCTGATACATAGATGCTCAAAAAACTTTAGCTCATATTATTAAAAGGACACTGATTAATCAGAGTTAAGAAATACATAGCTAATGAGTGAGAGACTATTCTTCTCAAATACTTTAGGGGAACACATTGACTGAGAAGACAACATTTTTTAAAGCTAGCCAAACTGGATTCAGAACTCACATTTATCTAATTTCCTGCTGTACCACAATGCCTTTTGTTTTGACATGGGATGCTAATGTGTTATCAAGTTCTCCCAAACCTTCTTTATGAATAGCCTCTCTCCCTAACCCAACCCCTCTACCCTGGCGCTGCCATATCCACAGAGAGGACTTGGGTTTAGCCATAGTTGCTCAGGCATTTAAGTAAGGGAAGCAGGAGATACCATGTTTCGTGTCAGGAGACTTGGGCTCCAGTCCTAACTTTGTTGCTCAATATTTATGTGGCGTTAGGCAAGTCACTTAAATTCTCAACTATGAATATGGGATAGTAGAAGTTTGTGCGTCAAACAAAACAAAACAAAACAAAGCAAAACAAAGCAATAGACGTTTAATTCCTACTTCACAGGGCTGTAGTGATCAAATACATTAAAATATTTTAAAACACTTTAAAATATCCAAAGGGCCATAGAGGACTTAAGGACAGAAGAGATTCTATCTAGCAGAAGAGCAGAGAGCATGAAGACTCAGATCAGTGTAGGTTACATGGGTCTGGTTTCACTGCAAAGGCCTATGGTGAGAACAGTGTATTTGTCCAAAAGTCCTGAACCCCTAGACACCTACACACTCCATTTATCACCCAGCCTAACTTGCTGCCTTCCTACTAGTCAGCCACCCAGACTGTCTCCTTTTGAAAAGAGATGATGTGTGTTTCATTAACATTGGGACTGCTCCTTCTTAGGCAAACATTTCTTAATACACCAAAAGCACAGATAAAATTAAAACCTCTGTTCTTCAAAATATACTGTAAGAAAAGACACTGTTAAGAAAATTAAATGATAAGCCACAGACTGGGAGAAAAAATTTGAGAGAGAACTTGTGCCTATAAGATATAAAGAATAAAGAACTCATACTACAAAAAGAAGAAAAAGGAAAAGAAAATCTAAATTTTTTTTTAAAAGGACAAAGAATCTAAGCAGACATTACATCAAAGAAGATGTATGAATGGCCAATAACACCTGAAAACATGTTCAATGTCATTGTTATCAAAGGAATGCACATTAGAACCACAATGAGATATACTGCACACCTATTAGAATGGCTAAATTTAAAAAAAATACCAAGTGGTATTGAAACTGGAACTCTCATACATTGCAGGTGGAAATGAAAATGTTGTAGCCACTTTGGAAAACATTTTGGTATTTTCTTGTAAAGTTATCATACACTTACCATATGTCCCAATATTCCTACTCTAAAATTTATCCAAGAGAAATGAAAACATGTGCATACACAATTTTGTTTGGGAATGCTAATAGTACCTTTACTCATAATCAAACTAAATGGGAAACAACCCAAATATCCATCAACTGGTGAATAGATTAAAATTTTTGTGGTATATACATATAAAGGAAAACTACTTATCAATGAAAAGGAACAAAATGTTGCTCCATGCATTCATGATTGAATCTCAGAAGCATTAAGCTTAGTGACAAAAGACAGACACAAAATACTACGTACTGTAGTCTATTTGTATGAAGTGCCAGAAAAGGCAAGTATAGTGACAGAACAAGAGCAATTGCCTTTCTAGGTTTGAAAGGAGGATTACCTATCAAGGGGATTGAGAAAACTTGCTGACTTGATGGAAATGTTCCATGTAGTTTGTGGGTAGTCACACAACTGTATACTTCTGTCAAAATTTATTGAACAGGGATGTTGACCAAAGTTCCACAAGTCCTTGGCTGCCTTCAAATAGGTAGAGGTAGAATGAATGCTCTTGTTGTAATAGGTTTAAACAATTTTTAAAAAATTTATTCATCTTTTATAGGTGTTCTTGGCAGGATTAGTTCGATATAAGATAATCCATCAGAAACATGTCTTTTCATTTTTCCCTTTTAAATTTATATTCATGTTTATTAGTGAAGTTGAATGAACTTTTATTAATAATTTACTGGACAGTCTATTTACTTCTTTTCTGATTTTAAAAATAAACTGTTAATTTTAGAGTAGTATTAAATTTGCAAAAAATGTATGAATGTAGTACAGAGAGTTCCCATATATACCCCTATACAGTTATCCCTATAATTAACATTTTATATTAATATGGTACATACGTCACAATAAATAAATCAGTATTGATACATTATTATTAACTAAAGTCCACACTTTATTCAGATTTCCTTAGTTTCTACCTAATGTACTTTTCTCCTGTTCTAGAATCCTACCCAGGATACTACATCAGACTTTCATCATGTCTTCTTATGGTCCTCTTGGCTATGACAGTTTCCTCAGGTTTTACTTATTTTTTTATTACCTTGAGTTTTAGGGAGTCCTGGTCAGGTTTTTGTGGAATGTCCTCAACTGGGAATTGGCTGATGTTTTTCTTAAGGTTAGACTATTTATGGGCTTTGAGGAGGAAGGCCCACAGGGGTAATTGCCATTCTCATCACATCAGATCAAGGGCACATACTATGAACATGACTCATCACAGTTGAGGTTCCTGTTGATCACCTGGCTGAGGTGGTGTTTGTTAGATTCTTTCATTGTACTCTTTTTTCCTCTTTCCATTCTGTACTTTTTGGAATTAAGTGACTAGACGCAGGAGTGAGGAGTTAATGCCTCACCTCCTTGAAGACAGAATATCTGCATAAATAAATTATTTGGAGTTCTTCTTCATGGGATATTTTTCTGTTCCCCCTATTTTTATTAATTTATTCATTTGCTAATTTTGTACTTTGGGTTATAACCAAAACCACTTTATTTTTTTGCTGCTCAAATTTTTCCAGCGTTGGCATTGGGGAATCTTTCAGTTAGATCCTGTGCCTCTTTGACATACTCTCATCATTATGGGTCTTTTTGTTTGTTTGTTTGTTTGTCTGTTAGTACTTCCTCACTTTCTGACAGTACAAGATGTTCCAGGCTCATATTTTATATTTCTCCATCCCTGCCCTGGAATGCCCAGCCATTTCTCCAAGGGGCCCTGGTTCCTTTTATTGCAGAAGGGTATTAGAAACCAAGATCTAGGTGCTAGATGTGCTCATTGCTGCTAGGGTGTCATTGCTTCTAGGCCCTTTCAGCTGACAGAGCAAGAAAATATATGAAGGACTACTAACCCACATATATAAACATATCTATAAATATTTCCATATGTGTCCATCTACATCTATATTAAGCCAAGATCTTTCCAACGCTAATCCATTACTATGTGAATCATTCCAGCCCCCTCCCCTTGCTCGTCTGTAACCTCCCACTCCAGAAGTGAGAAGTCTGGTTCCCACCATTGCCATCCATTACCTAGTTGTTCAGTTCTAGTATAGATGTATAGTGGTGTCAGAGTCGTTTAACTCATATTCCTGTGGGAAACAACTTTGTCAGCTAGAGGACAGTGCTTGTGTGCAGTTCTTTTTGCTTTAATCCTATAGATGCCACTCATTTCCATAGTTACTGAGGTTAGCACCTTTTTTTCTCACACTCGCTTCAGTGAGATAAAGTTACATCATTTGTCTCAGTCTGCATCCTGACCTGGTATTGCTCTTATCCCCCCAATAAATGTTTTTTAATTTACATGCATTCAGGCTCACTATTTGTGCTGTAAATTTCTGCAGGTTTTGAACAATGCATAATGTCATGCATCCACCATTGCAACTATCATACAGATTAGTTTCACTGCTCGGAAAAAATCTCTTACGCTGTTCCTTCCCAAACACCTGGCCACCACTGATCTGTTTACCATCTTTTTCCAGAATGTCATATAATTGGAATCATGCAGGAAGTAATCTTTAGATTGGTTTCTTTCACTTAGCAATATGCATCTGTGCTTTTGCATTGCTTGATATCTCATTCTCTTTCATCGCTGAAGAGCATTCCACTGCATGGATGTGCGGTTTGTCCATTCACCTATTGAAGGACGTCTTGGTTACTTCCAGGTTTGATGATTATGAATAAAGCTGCTGTAACCATTTATATGAAGATTTTTTTGTGTAGACATAAGTTTTAAATCACTTTGGTAAATACCTAGTACCTTGATTGCTGGATTGTATGGAAAGACTATGCTTAGCTTTGTGAGAAACTGTCAAACTAGTTTCCAAAGTGTCTTATCATTTTCATTCCCACTAGCAATGAATAAGAGTTTGTATTGCTCTGAATGCTCACCAGAAATTAGTGTTGTCAGTTTTTTGTATTGTAGTCGTCCAATAGATGTGTAGAGTTACTCATTGTTTTAATTTTTTTTTCAATTTCACTGATAACAAATTATGTTGAGCATCTTTTCACGTTTATTTGATATATATACTATATTCTTCTGTGAGCTGTCTGTTCAAATCTTTCGCTTATTTTTTAAAAATTAATTGATTTCTTTTTGGCTGCGTTGGGTGCTGCACACGGGCTTTCTTTAGTTGCATTGAGCAGGGGCTACTCTTTGTTGTGGTGTGAGGGCTTCTCATTGCTGTGGCTTCTCTTGTTGCGGACCACGGGCTCTAGCGCACAGGCTTCAGTAGTTGTGACACATGGGCTCATTAGTTGTGGCACATGGGCTCTAGAGTGCAGGCTCAGTAGTCGTGGAGCAACGGGCTTAGTGGCTCCACAGCATGTGGGATCTTCCTGGACCAGGGCTTGAACCCGTGTCCCCTACATTGGCAGGCGGATTCTTAACCATTGCGCCACCAGGGAAGCCCCTCTTTTGCTTATTTTTAAAAATTAGAATTGTTTTTTAATTGTTGAAGTTTAAGTGTTCTTTGCATATTTTAGGTGCAAGTCTTTTATCAGATATGTGATATTTTCTTCCAGTGTGTGGCTTCTGATTCTTTTAACATCATCTTTTGCAGAGTAGGTTTTAATTTTAATAAAGTTGAACATCTGTTTTTTCTTTCATGAATTATGATTTTGGTGTTGTATCTCGTCACTGAGCCCAAAGGTACATAGATTTTCTAAAATGTTTTAGAAGTTTTATAGTTTTGCATTTTTACATTTGGCCAATGATCAATTTTGAGTTAATTTTTGTGTAAAATGTAAGATGTGTGTCTAGATTTATGTATTCTTTTCTTGCTCTGTGAGTTTTTAAAAATTATTTATTTATTTATTTGGCTGCATCGGGTCTCAGTTGCCACACGCCGGATCTTTGCTGTGGCATGTGGGATCTTTCATTGCATCATGCAGGCTTCTCTCTAGTTGTGGCATGGGCTCTAGAGCATGTGGGCTTAGTTGCCCTGCTTCTTGTGGGATCTTAGTTCCCCAACCAGGGATGGAACCCACATCCCCTGTATTGGAAGGCAGATTCTTAACCACTGGGCCACCAGGGAAGTCTCTGCTCTGTGATTTTTAAAAAGCCATCCATTTTTCCATTTTTCTATTGAGTTATTTGACTTCATATTGTCGAATGAGAGAGTTCTTGATATATTCTCAGTTGTGTTCTTTTATCAGTTACATATTTTATAAATATATTCTCCCAACCTATGGTCTATGGCTTGCTTTGAAGTTTTTTCTTGGTTTCTTTATTGAATATATACATTACCACAGTACTATATACATAACTTCAGACATTCACATTGCATTTTATTGAACATTTTATTGAACATGGTAAACCTGCACACACACACACACAAAATGAAGTTTAATTTTTGAGCTGACAAACTATCAATCTTTTCCATTATGGTTAGACTTTTATTTTGTTTGTAAAATTCTTTCCTATTTTGAGAAAAAAAAATTTTTTTTATTCTATTATCTCCTAAATTAAAATTTTTGAACTTAAATTTAGAATATTATTACACATAAATTTATTTCTAAATATGAGACAGAGATACAGTTCAATTTTTTTTCCATATGAGTAAGCATTTGTCCCCGCAGCATTTATTGCCTAGTTCCTGACTTTCTTACTGATTTATTTTGTCATCTCTGATGTATATGAAGTTCCTCTATATGTGTTTGACTAGGATTTCTTTCCTGTTTCTTTGGTCTATTTGTCTATCCTTTCACCAATAACCTTGTGTTTATATTAAGTTCAAATTTCGAAAGCTTAGTAGAGGGTGAATTTCTTATTTTTCTTCAAATTTGTCTTAGCTCTTCTTGGTATTTTAAAATCCCATATTGATTTTTGCTTATCAGATTCCATTTAAAATCATGTTAGAAGGTTTTTAGAATTGCATTGAATCTATAAATTAATTTGGGTAGAATTGCCATATTTTAGATTTTGAATATTATTGCTGATAAATTTGCTATACTACCCATATATTTTGAAATTTTAATATTCCTTAATAATTTTATTTTTCTTTCTGTGAAATTTAGCATGTACTTTGTTAAGTCGATTCCTGGGTATCTGATAAAGCTTGTTGCTGTTATAAATGGTATCTATCTATCTATATCTATATCTATCTATCTATCTATCTATCTATATATATATATATATATTTTTTTTTGTGGTACGCGGGCCTCTCACTGTTGTGGCCTCTCCCGTTGTGCGGCACAGGCTCCGGGCGGGCAG
>NW_006790468.1:69061-91804 GCF_000442215.2 Lipotes vexillifer | reverse complement strand
TTTTTGCGGTACGCGGGCCTCTCACTGTTGTGGCCTCTCCCGTTGCGGAGCACAGGCTCTGGACGCGCAGGCTCAGCGGCCATGGCTCACGGGCCCAGCCGTTCTGCGGCATGTGGGATCTTCCCGGACCGGGGCACGAACCCGTGTCCCCTGAATCGGCAGGCGGACTCTCAACCACTGCGCCACCAGGGAAGCCCCCAAGTATATTTTTAATGTCACCTCTAAATTAATTGTTTCTGGCATACAAGAAATAAATCAATTTTTATGTGTTTCTCTTATAACTAGGTAACTTGATTTACTCTTTCGTCAGTGAGTTCTAATACTCTATGTTTCTCTGTGCAATCATAATATCGGTCAACAATGATGTTTTTTATTCAGTAATCTTTATTTTTTAAATGTAGTGTTTGCTAGGACCACCAGTACAATGTTGGGTAGAAGGAGTGACAACAAGCCTTTTTCTCTTGATAAAAAAGAGTACTTCTAAAATGTACTAGTTTCATAGGTTTTGTTAGAAACACTGATCAAATTAAGGTAATTTATTCTGTTCCTAGTTCGCTAAAACATTTGTACTGAAAATCAGGTGTTAACTTTTCAAATACTTATTTTTTGCATGTGTTTCAGTAATCTTTTTACCTGATAATGAAATGAATTACATTCAAATTGTCCATAAACATTGAATGTCTATGGTTGGAATCACAGTATTAGGAAGAAAGAACTAGGAAAATAGAAATGATGGTCAGAGAATGGAATGCATGCAACTGAAATTCTATAGAGACTGCAGTTATAGAAATGTAAGTTCTGGTATATAACCATGAGAATGAGTGCCTAGAACAAGATTATCTGAAGAGAGGTGTTCAAGAAATTAATAGGTGTTGGAAGAATCATCTTTATGCACTGTGAAACCACCAAGAATGAAGATAGGAATAATGGTACAAGCAGTGAGCCAAGAGCTATGAACATTGAGACTTGAAGGGGAACAGGTGGATGATACCAACAAGCAGTGGTAGCAGAGATATAATCTGATGCCATGCAATTTAAAGCTGGGGTTTTAAGTGAAGAGTAAGGGAGAATGATTTAGAAGTGGAAATTAGGGGCACAGATGATACTTGCCCCTTTTGAAATTAAGAGGGCTAGCTGTGTAGAAGCAACATCTCGGAGGAGAGTCACATTGCTGTAAGAACAAGAGGATAAAGGATGTTTAGAGATGATTTTGAGTACACACAGTAAATATTACAATTAATTGACAGCGAGCTCCAGAGATCATGGTAGACCAAATTTAAAAATTGAGGTGGTGTTAGGAGATGAGAATGGAATAAAGCATATTCATAGAAATTTAAGGTTAGAATGATGGAGTTGAGAGGTAAATCAAAAGTCTGTGTCTTGTAGTGATAACTGGGTATAATGAACATAGTAAAATTAGGCTCCATAGATACAGCGTGGCTAATAGGGATGAGGCTGTGTGAACTAGTGAGGTAGGGAGGGGATGTCTGGGTTCTATTTTTTTAAGAGTTAATTTTTTAGGGCAGTTTTAGGTACACGGCAACATGGAAAGAAGGTACAGATTTCCTATATACCTCCTGACCCCACACATGCATAGCCTCCCTAATTATCAACATCCCGCATCAGAGTGGTATATTAGTTACACTTGATAAACCTATATTGAAATACCATAATCACCCAAAGTCCATATTTCACATTATGATTCAATCTTGGTGTAGTACGTTCTATGAGTTTGGACAGATGTATAATGACATGTCTCCATCAGTATAGTACCATACAGAGTGGTTTCACTGCCCTAAAATCCTCTGTGCTCTACCTATTTGTCCCTCTTCACCCCATCCAGCCCCCTAGCAACCATTGATCTTATTACTGTCTTCCTAGTTTTGCCTTTTTCAGAATGTCATATAATTAGAATCATACAGTGTGTAACCTTTTCAGATGAACTTCTTTCACTTAGTAATGTGCATTAACGTTCCTCTTTGTGTTTTTATGGCTTGATAGATCATTTATTTTTACTGCTGATTAATATTCCATTGTCTGTATATACCACAGTTTATTCACCTACTGAAGGAAATCTTGGTTGCTTCCAAGTTTTGGCAATTATGGAAAAAGAAAGCTGCTGTAAACATCTGTGTGCAGATTTTTATGTGGACCTAAGTTTTCAGCTCCTTTGGATAAATACCAGGTTTTGTAAGAAACCATCATACTGTCTTCCAAAATGACTGTGCCATTTTGCCTTCCCACCAGCGATGAGCAAGAGTTGTAGTTACTCCACATGCTCTCCAGAATTTGGTGTTGTCAGGTTTTGGCCATTCTAACAGGTGCGTAGTGATATCTCATTGTTTTTATAATTTGCATTGCCCTGATGACATGTGATGTGGAGCATTTTTTCACATCCTATCTGCCATTTATATATCTTATTTGCTAAGGTGTCTGTTATGGTCTTGTGCCCATTTTTAAATCGAGTTGTTTGCTTTTCTACTGTTGAGTTTTAAGAGTTCTTTGTATATTTTGAATAACATTCCTTTATCAGATGTATTGTTTGCAAATATTTTCTCCCAGTCTGTGGCTTGCCTTTTCCTTCTCTTGGCACTGTTTTTACAGAGCAGAAGTTTCTAATTTTAATGAAGTCCAGGTTATCCTTTTTTTTCTTTTTTTTTAGTGGATTGTGCTTTTGTTTTGCATCTAAAGGGCATTGCCATATGCAAGGTTGTTTATGTTTTCTCCTATGTTATTTTCTAAGAATCTTATAGTTTTGTGTTTTACATTTAAAACTATGGTCCGTTTTGAGTTAATTTTTGTGAAATGTGTGAGGTCTGTATCTCGATTCTTTTTTTTTTGCATATGAATTACCAGCTTCTCGATTGTATTGCCTTTGCTCCTTTGTCAAAGATCAGTTGACTGTATTTATATGGGTCTATTTCTGGGCTCTCTAGTCTGTTCCACTGATCTATTTGTCTGTCATTTTGACAATGCCACACTGTCTTGATTACTGGAGATTTACAGTAAGTCTTGATGTCTGGTAATGTCAGTTATTCAACTTTATTTTCCTACTTGCAATAATATTTTAGCTATTTTGAAACTTTTGCCTCGCCATATAAACCTCAGAATCAGTTTGTCAATATCCACCAAATAACATGCTGAGATTTTGATTGGAATTTCACTGAATCTATAGATCATGTTGAGAAGAAATGACATCTTGACAATATTGAGTCTTTTTATCCATGAACATGAAATCTCTCTCCATCTATTTATTTCATTCATCAGAATCTTGTAATTTTCTTCATATAGGTCATGTACATATTTTGTTAGATTTATACCTAGGTGCTAATATAAATAATACTGTGTTTTTAATTTCAAATCCCCTTTTGTTCATTGCTTAATGTAAGAAAGCACTTAATTTGTATAAACTAATCTTGTATCCTGCAACCTTGTGATAATCACTTATTAGTTCCAGGAGATTTTCTGTCATTTCTTTTGGATTTTATACATAGATGACCATTTCACCTGTGAAAAGACAGTTTTATTTCTTCCTTCCCAATTTGTTTACCTTTTATTTCCTTGATTTGTCTTGTTACATTAGCTAGTACTTCCAGTATGATGTTAAAAAGGAGTGGTGAGAGGGTCACCCTTGCCTTGTTTCTGATCTTAGCAGGAAAGCTGCTAGTTTTCTACTAGAAAAGTAGACTTTCATACGTCATTAATTATGATGTTAGCTGTAGGGGTTTTTGTTTGTTTGTTTCGGGGTTTTTGGTGCGTATTTCTTATCAGTTTGAGGCAGTCTCCCTTTATTCCTAGTTTACTGAGAATTTTTCTTTTTATCATGAATGGATGTTGGATTTTGCCAAATCCCTTTTTTTTTAATCTGTTGATATGATCATGTGGATTTTTCTTTTTTAGCTTGTTGATATGATGATTTATCTTAATTGATTTTCAGATGTTGAAACAGCCTTCTATACCTGGGATATATCCCACTTGGTCATGGTATCTAATTCATTTTATACATTGTTGGATTTAATACTTTGTTGAGGAGTTTTACATTTATGTTCGTAAGAAAGATTGATCTGTATTTTTCTTTACTTGTAATATCTTTGCCTGGTTTTGGTTTTATAAAGGTTAATATTGGCCTCATAGAACAAGTTAAGAAGTATTCCTTCTGCTTCTGTCCTCTGAAAGAGATTGTAAAGAGTTGTCATAATTTATACCTTTAATGTTTGGTAGAATTCACCAGTGAGCCCATCTGGGCCTGATGCTTTATGTTTTAGAAGACCATTAATTACTGATTCCGTTTCTTTAATAGATATAGACTTATTCACATTGTCTGTTTCTTCTTGTGTAAGTTTTGGGAAATTGTGTCTTCAAAGAATTGGTCCATTTCATTTAGGTGACCAAATTTGTGGGCATGGAATTGTTCATAGTATTCCTTAATTATTCTTTCAGTGTTCTTGGTATCTGTAGTGATATGCCCTCTTTCATTTCTGATATTAGTAACTTGTGTCCTCTCTTTTTTTTCTGAGCTTGTCTAGGAACTTATTAATTTTATTGATTTTTTTTTTCAAAGAACCAGCTTTTGGTTTCTTTATTGGTTTCCTGTTTTTAATTTTACTGATTTTTGTTCTAATTCTTATTATTTCCTTTCTTCTTCTCCTTTGTATTTAATTTGCTCTTCTGTTTTTAGTTTCCCAAGGTGAAAACTTAGATTAGTGATTTTAGATCTTTTTCATTTCTAATATATGCATTCAACGTTATAAGTTTCCCACTAAGCACTGCTTTGGCTCTGTCTCACGGATTTTTACAGGTTGTGCTTTCACCTTTATTTAGTTCAAAATATTTTACAATTTATCTTAAGATTCCTTCTTTGTTTACAAGTGTGTTGTTTAAGGAATTTCCTGGCTTTCCACTGGTAACCACTAGTTTGTTCTCTGTTTCTGTTTTGTTAGATTTATTAATTTGTTTTATTTTTTAGATATCACATATAAGTAAAATCATACAGTATCTGTCTTTCCTCTGTCTGACTTATTTCACTAAGCATAATTCCCTCGAGGTCCATCCATGTTGTTGCAAATGGCAAAATTTCATTTTTTTATGGCTGATATTCCATTAAATATATATATATATAAAATCATATTTTTATATATGGTATATATATATACATATATACAATCATATTTATATATATATATATATATATATATATATAGTATGTTATACTTATTATTATATGCTATACATTAAAATTATATATCTCTCTCTATATGCAATGCAAGCACCAATGATATAGTTCTAATTTAGTGCCGTTCCATAGAGAAGCCACAGGGAATTTGATGGAATTAAGATTGTTCAGATCCATAAAATCCATAAGAATGTGCCCTGCTGTCTGAGAAGTAAGTCATCGATAATTTCTGCACACATGATATATTCCCTTTATCTTGATGGGTGGAGTATACAGAAAAGATCGCGGAAGATACAAAATTTTGAGCTTCACATATAGGTTTCTGAAATTAATCACTTCTTATCCCCAAAGTGCTCAAAAACTAACAATAATGAAATAGTATTTAAGAAGCCATTGCCTCTGTTAGTTATTAAGATGCCCATAGAATCAAAGGAGGGTAATTGAGCCCAAATTAAAATGTGCCGGTAGATCGATAATCATATAGGTGTGGGGGGGGGGGCGGGGGGACTTTAACTCTTCTCTCCTTAGGAAGTATTCCCAAGCCTGTGGTATCCTAATCCTCTTTTGAGTGACCCACTAGGGGTGTGAATCCCTACTTCTCCCCTGCTACCAGACTCTGTGTGGTTCTTTCTTTATAGCCTCGGTTGAAGAAAAGCCGTTCTACTAGTCTTCAGGTTCTCAGTAAGAGCTGCTCTATATGTAGTCGTAGTTTTGATGTGTTTATGGGGGGAGGTGAGCTCAGGGTCTTCCTACCCTGCCATCTTGATCCTGCCCCCTTCCACTTACTTCCAGTGTATATGTGTCTTTATATCTAAAATGACATTCTTGTGGACAGCATAGAGTTGGACCTAATTTTTTGGTTCCCTCTGTCAATTTCTGTTTTTTAATTGGTGCCGTTAGAATATCGATATTCAAAGTGGTTACTGATAATCAGATTAATATATACCGTATTTGTTAGCTTTTTCTTTACGTTGCCTTTGTTTTTTGTCGTATTTTTGCCTTCCACTCTTATTCTGCCTTTTGTGGTTTTACTGTAGCATTTTGTATAATTCTATCTTCTCTTTTAGCATATCAGTTATACCTCTTTTATTACTTTTTAAATGTTTGCCCTAGAGTTTACAATATACATTTACAAAAACTCCAAGTCCACTTCCACTTTCAAGTAATACTATATTACTTCATGGGTAGTGTGAGTGCCTTATAATAACAAAATAATCCTAATTCCTCCGTCTCCTGTCCCTGTGTCATTGCTGTCATTTGTTTTACATATATATAAGCATACCTAAGCACATATATTTAGTATGCGTGTGCATATATAAGTATACATATACATATGTATATACACAAGTACATATACATACATGTATAGATGCATGATATATATTGATACATAAGCATATATAATTGAATACATTGTTTCTGTTATTTGGAACAAGTAATATCTGTTATATCTGTTAGATCAATTAAGAATAAGGAAAAGAAATTTTAATTTTACCTTCACTTATTCCTTCTTTGATGCTTTTTCTTTTTTTATGTAGATCTGAGTAGCTTATCCATGTTATTTTTCTTCTCTCTAAAAAATATTCTTTTAACATTTCTTGCAAGACAGGTCTACAAGAAGCAGACTCCCTCAATCTTTGTTTGTCTGAGAAAGTATTTCTCCTTTATTTTAAAAAGATAATTTCTCAGAATTCTAGGTTGGTGCTTTCTTTTTTTTTTTTTTTTTTTTCAACACTTTAAATATTCCACCCCACTCTCTTCTTGCTTGCATGGTTTCTGAGGAGAAGGCAGATGTGATTTTTTTTTTTTTTTTTTTTTTTTTTTTTGCGGTACGCGGGCCTCTCACTGCTGTGGCCTCTCCTGTCGCGGAGCACAGGCTCTGGACACGCAGGCTCAGCGGCCATGGCTCACGGGCCCAGCTGCTCCGCGGCATGTGGGATTCTCCCGGACCGGGACACGAACCCGTGTCCCCTGCATCGGCAGGCGGACTCTCAACCACTGCGCCACCAGGGAAGCCTGCAGATGTGATTCTTATCTCTGTACCTCTAAGGTGTTTTCATCTTCTGGCTTCTTTCAGCATCTTTTTCTTTCTCTTTGCTTTTTTGTTATTTGAAAATGATATGACTGGGTGAATTTTTTTTTTAAGATATTTTTTGATGTGGACCATTTTTAAAGTCTTTACTGAATTTGTTAAAGTATTGCTTCTGTTCTGTGTTTTGGTGTTTTGGCCACGAGGTATGTGGGATCTTAGCTCCCCGACCAGGGGTTGAACTTGCACCCCTTGCATTGGAAGGTGAAGTCTTAACCACTGGACCACCAGGGAAGTCCCTAGGTGAATTTTTGTCTTGGCATTTATCCTGCTTGGTGTTTTCTGAGATTCCTAGATCTGTGACTTGATGTCTGACATTATTTGGGGGGAAATTCTTAGTCTTTATTGTTTCAAATATTTCTTCTGTTCCTTTCTTTCTTTCCTTTCTGGCATTCCCATTATGTATATGTTATACTTTTTGTAGTTGTCCCATAATCCTTGAATATTCTGTTCTATTTTTTCAGTCTTTGTTTCTTTGCTTTTCAGAGTTGAAGGTTTCTATTGATATAGCCTCTAACTTAGAAATTCTTTCCTCAGACTTGTCTAGTCTACTAATAAGTCCATCAAAGGCATTCTTCATTTATGATATACTGTTATTGATCTCTAGCATTTCATTTTTTTTCTTTCTTTCTTTCTTTCTTAGGATTTCCATTTCTCTACTTAGATTGCCTGTCTGTTCTTGCGTGTTGTCTAGTTTATCCATTAGAGCCCTTAGCATATTAATCAGTCTTTTTAAATCCCCAGACTGACAATTTCAACATTTCTACCATGTCTATTTCTGATACTTGTTCTGTCTCTTCAAATTGTGTTTTTTTGCTGTTTGGTATGCCATGTAATTTTTTTTTTTTTTCTTGATAACCAGACATGATATACCAGGTCAAAGGAACTAATGTTAATAGGCCTTTAACAATATGGTGGTAGGATGTGGGCGGAGAGGACCATAGTCCTACAATTAGGTCTCAGTCTTTTAACAAAAGCCTCTGGGCTGTGAACTTCACAACTGTCTCTCAGTGTTTCTCTCTCGCCTTATATGGTACAGGATGGCTAGAGTGACTGGAGTTGGGTAGTTTGGTTCTCCCACGTGGAAGGCTAAAGAGGACTGGAGTTGGGTATTTCCCTTCCCCCAGATCAGTTAGGCTCTGATAATACCTCATCAGGTTACCTCTGGTTAACTGATTTTTCCTGTGGACAGGTTTTATTAAGAACAGAGTGATCTGGTGTATTTCAGAATGGTTTCTTTTCCCTTCTCCTGCCAGAAGCACAAGGGGCTTTTTCTCCAACATTTACTGTGAAAACCTGGTTGAGCTCCTGAAGGTAAATCTCAAAAAATTCTTGAACCGCCCCCACCCCATCCCCACACACTGAGTGGTTCTCTGTGGCGTTTTTAACTCTCAGAGTTGTCTGCACTGAGCTTACAGCGGTTCATCCGTTACGGTTCAAGTTTTCCTACCTTACGTTGGTTCCCACTGCAGTCTCTGCTCGTGAGTCTCTCTTCTGGTGAGCCATGACCTCTTGCACTTTCCTGTCTGTCTCTCCAGTTTGGGGGGCCATACTCTGCCCCGTGTCCTTCTCTCTCTTATGGATCCAAGAAATGTTGATTCAGTCTGTTCAGTTTTTACTTGTTGTTAAGATGGGGTGGTGACTTCCGAGCTTATTACGTGTAGAACCCTGTGGGTTCCCTTTTGACCCTGTTCAAGGAGGCCCAAAGGTCTGGGGGGCACAGACTTAGTTCCACTAGGAAGCCTTCTTCGGTGCTGGTAAGCCCTCTCCTGATTCCTGATCATACAGGAGGAGCTTGAAGCCCTGAGGCTGGAGGGTGTGGTCATAGATCCAGCGAGGGACTCCCAGCCAGTACTCCACATTCTTGACTGATGATAAAGGATGACTGGGGAAGGCTGGTTTACAGCTATTCTGAGTATCTCCTCTTGGTCTCTGATAAATGTGGGAAGAAGAAGGTGGAAAGATTTTGTTTATTCTATGTGGAGGATATTAGCATTTATGTTAGTACGTGAAATCTGTCTATAATTTCCCTCAGTTGTCATGTATTGGAATCAAGGTCATCCTAGCCTCATAAAACGAGTTTGGGAGAATTCTTTCTTTTATTATTCTCTGGAACAGGTTGTATAAGACAGAGCTTTTGTGTTCCTTGAAGGTTTAGTAAAAGTTGTCTGTAAAACTCTCTGAGTCTGATGGTGTTGATGTTTGGGTTTGTGGGAAGGCAAGGGTTATGAAAAGGCGAGGGTAATGTGATGAATTTTTTTTTAACTCTCAATTTAACTTCTTTAATAGATACTCAGTTTATCTATTTTTCTTAGATCAGTATTGATAGTTTACCATTTTTTTTCTGTAAAATTTTTTGTCGCATCCTAGTTTTCAAATTTACTGACATAAAACGATTTCCAATATTCTGTAAAGAATGGAAAAAGTCTCCACTGTACCTGTAGTTATATCCTATGTAAAATTTTTTTCTTGACTAGTTTTGTGATGAATTTGACTATTTTATTATCTTTCAAAGAATAAGTTTTGAATTTGTTGTTTTTCTCTATTTTACCTTGCTTTTTAATATTTCCTTCCTCCCACTTTCTTTAGAGTACCTTAAGTTACACATTTAGCTTATAGGTTTCCATATGTATATATGTTTGCCGATGTATATACCCCTGTAAGTACTGGTGTAGTTGCCTCCCACAAGTTTTATACGTTATTATTTCAGCCTCTGTCTTTCAGTTAGCTTTTTATTTCTGATAGCTGGGTATTTCTCTTTCTTGTGAGCCCCTTTATGTATTTTCAACAGTTTTCTGTTGGTAATATTTTATTTGTGGAAAAAGGGACTCCACTTTAGGTCAGTCTACCATGTTGCTGGAATTGGAAGACAAATATACCTCTTGGAGCTGATAATGATTTTTTGTCTTTTACTAAGATGGGAGAAATAATGCAACACTAATATTGAAATTTCTGAAAAAGTAAAAATCAGATCTGTAAGTCAAAGAGTAAAAGTAAATGAATTTATAAGCAGGGGTATGTATACGTTTTCTTAAGGATCATTCTAAGTAATAATTCACCTTGGTGGTAGCACTTTAGTTTCTTCATCTATAAACTGAGAATAAGAAAGTCTTTACTACTTTACAGTCTGAGGGTAAAATGAGAATAGTGGGGGAAACACTTTAAAAAGTAGACACGGTGTTAGAACACAGTGTATGAAAGTTCTAGTTTCCAAGTGTTTGGAGACTGATATCATGGGATGTATGTGAATGTGTTTTGTAGACCTTACAGCACTACATACACATCACTATTATTTTTAAGTACTTATTTATAGGAAAACTATATAAATCCTCTAGGCTTTTATAATCTACATTAACACATTTATAACATGTGCTGAGCAAATCAAATACTCAGGTGACAACAAAGGGTAAATACCTGTGAATGCATTCAGGTAGAAGGGAATAAAGAGCTTGGTGAGTGAAAGGCAGCTATGAAGTTTCAATCTTATCCCTTCTATCTAAGTATTGTTTCAAGGCACCACTTTTTAAAGACTCTACCACACCCTTCTTTGTATGTGCTTTCTGGTATTCAATTTATTGTCTTTTTAACTATTATATCAAATAATTGTTTTCCTTGGAAATAGGCAGGTTATAAATGATTCATAAAATTTTTAATAAAACCCAACATATATACACATAGAATAATGGAATGTAGACTTTAAAAATTTTTCTTCTTAAACTGAGAAACATATCACCAGATATTAGGTGTCTTAACCATCTTCTAAATTGTAACTATCTTTGCTTCTTGAGTTCAAAGTTCTAGTGATAAAGCATCTTAAAACTGAATTCCTTTCACATGGGTGATCCAAGTTATGACAGCTCATTAGTCTTTTTTGTTGCTTAGAATTTATTCTCTCCAAAGTCAGATGTGGACTTACCATTTCCAATATAGCAATACACTGGTAATTTGCTTCCTTGACAGTAACTCACAAATAAATCACATATATAGAATACAATTAAATATCTATTTATTCTACTCTGTTCCTAGATCTGGGCCCAAGTTATTAAGGACTTCAGATGGCATTTCTCATGGCTTCATAGCTTTTATTAAGAGATATACAAAGTACATTTTTAGAGTACCAGCAGTCTAAATATTCATGCATTCATCCAGTAGGTCAACAAATAAGCATAGTGCAGTTGTTATCCTTCAAGGTCTGTGTCTAACGTGCATCTTATATAAAACCTGGTCTGGACAGTCTTACAGAAACCTCTCTTCTGATGCCTGATGTGTCTCCTTGGGCACTGAACACATCCGTCCTATGCCCTTTCCTGTATTACTAGGCAATTTCCACACTCATGTGCTGTGACCCACATTGACTGGTAAAAAGGAAGCTTGAAAATCTCAGGTTGAGGCCTTCCTGAGAGACCTGAAATATCAATATATTTGCAAATATAGACTAGCAAGTTCTCCCGACTGTCTCTGAGACTTAGACACGGTCTCTATGAGCCTTCTTCCTGCAGTCCGTGTCCCATGGGGAGTGGCCTGTCCACATGGGTTTGCAGGTGCTCAAGCCCTTGGGTTTCTGCCAGTGACCTCTTTTGCCCTGTTTTTTTCTTTTTATTTCATGTTAGTATTCAACTAAACAGGGAGCCCAATCCTTTCCCCCTGATAACATTCCCTAAATCCTGTCACCTGTCTGCCTCTCCATCAGCATCCTCCTTATATACAAACTGAAAGACATGATTTTGGTAATAATATAATGATGAACTAGATTTTCTTACAGTTTTGTTGATTAGATAATTTCAAAGGAACATAAACGTTCCTATTCCAAAAAAATTCCCTTGATCATTTCTGCCAACTTAGACTCCAGCTTCCTGCTAAATTGTTCTGTCCTTTCTCCACCCCTTCCCCACCATCACAACCCTCCAGCACCTCTCCAAACACTTTCCCCTCCATTCAGGGCCCATTCGGCTTTCCCCTGCCTGCCACCTAGCCTCAGTTCCTGACCTCTCTGTACTGAGCATTCACGTGCTCAGCTCTACATCTGTGAGGGTTATGCTTTTTCTCCTTTCCCGACCAATCTCTTCCAGGGGCAAGGACCAGAGCGAAGGGTTATTGCCGCCACAATATGAATTATGCTGCTTCTCCTTCAGCAAAACAGAGTCTCTCTCCCAAACTGGGAGATGGGCAGAAAGTGGATGTTCCTTCTGCAATAATATCTGCAGATGGTCAGGACCATATACCTATGAGACTTCTTGCTTCGCATACTGGAGCGACACTTCCTGATCTTCGTGTCCTAATTCCAGGTGTGTGTGTGTGTGTGTGTGTGTGTGTGTGTGTGTATGTACACACGTGTGTATATACATATATGTATACATATATGTATATATGTAAATGTAAATGTCATAATCGTAACTCCATAATTTCTCATGATCAGTACAGTTTCGACCTCCTCTTTCTTTCCTGTACTGATCGTGAGAAGTTATGGAGTTACAATCATGACATTTATACGTCAGTTTCCTGGCAACCACAGCAGTAAGGAAAACCTGATATAACCCCTCAACAGAATAGAGGAAATACACTCATTCTGACCTTTATTCACAAAAATAACTTGCAATCAGATATGGTTATGTTCTTGACAATAGTTTTACAACAAATTCAGAGTGCTTTTCGTATAGCTTGTGCTTTATTGAACCCCTCATGAAAGCCAAAGGCATGGCATTATAGCACATCTTAGTGAAAGGTATTCTGTTGTGTCTAAGGTAATTGGTTCAAAAAGCCCTCTGGATACACCAAAGAAGGTGAACATGGATTCAAATTTAGTACCACTGAGACATTACTCTCTGATAGAGGCTTTTGGGCACTGCAGCCTCATTCTATTCACTAGAACATACATATCCAACTTGTGGCTTATTTTACAAAGTTTAAATCCTTGGACCGTGAGATGATTCAGCCCAACAAATTCAGTTCCAGAATTTTGGGATTCTGAGGACAGTGTCATATTGATGTGACAGGTACTTGGTTAGAAACTCTGATAGCCAAACTTGTAAAACTCAACATGCATACATCGTTAGTACTGTTTTATATTATAACACAGATATTCTTTGGGGTTCCTGAGCAACAAATTTAGGCCTGGAGGACACTTAAATGCATATAACAAGAGCTACTCAGTCCGTGGGATCAGTCCTGTCAGCCATATCTGTATCTGTGTGGCCCATGCGATGGTGGAGCTCTGTTTCTGCATAGCTCAAGGCTGAGCTCAAGTGCACAGTCGGCTAGCTCGGTGGGCTTGCTCGGAGCCTCACTGGCTGGGGAGCCCCTGGTGGGAGCAGGCTGCCTCAACGCTTACACAGCTGTAAGGCTCCTCATGTTCTTGGGCTGGCCCATTACATGTGTGGCTTCAAAATGTTCAAAACTCAGGCCTCAAATAATCTTTTGTTCCGCTTTCCTGCTTTGTATGTTTGACTCAGTAGCTTTGTTTATTTTCTTAAAATATTTCCTTTTGGTTTGTGTTTCTTGGCATGGCTCGGCTATGGTTTTTCTAAACGCAGTCCTCTTCAGACCCCTTTGCCTTGCACAGTGCCACATCCCCAGAAGGACGGCAAGCTGTTTAGGTGACCTCCACCTCCCGAGGCTGGCAGGGCACTCAGGACCATGGTGCCAGCTCTGCTTCACCTGAAGGCTGAGGGCTCATGAGACTGCTGTGTAGGGTGTGGGTTTCTATCACTTACAGTCCAAGTCATGTACCCAAGCCAAAGAAATCCCATATTTTTGTCTTCCAACCAAGCTTTTATACCATTGATATCAGCAGTACTGCTTTTCTGAAATTACAAGTTTCTTGACCTCCTCTTTGGGGCTCTGCAACTGGGGAACCTTTAAAAGAAATACTTCAATTAAAAAGAAAAAAATGTCAGGCAGGACAGTTTCTCTGCAGCAGCCCAGGCTTTCTTTACATAGATCTGCAAAGTATTTTTTTCTCCCCTGAGGAAAGACATAAAACCATTTCCCTAAGACTGTCAACATTCCAAAGCAACTAGTCCTGCAGGTTTCCTGTGTGCAAATGGCTATTACCCTACCCTGGAGTTGAGCTCCAAGCTGGAAGCTCTTGGCTCCCTGAGTATCCCCTTCAAAGAGGAAAATACCAGGCCCTCCTGAACCAACAATGAGACATGTTTGACTAGTAGTGATGAAATGTCTTCTATAAACACTCCCTACCTTACCCACCTCCCATTTTCGGGACTGATTCACCACTGAAATATTTGTGTCACCCAAGTTCAAGAACATGAAACCAAACCCTTCGGTGTCGGCAGTTCTCAAGTGCCACAGAAAGCAGCACGAATGTCACCAGCTAGGGAGGTAGTTAACTTAGCCAAAGCAAGCTGCTGGTCTCCAGCCGGGCTGCCAGAACTGCAGACGGGAGCTGGGCCTGGGCCTTTGTGGGTCAGATCAGCAGTGCCTCTGCTGAAATCCATGTTGCTGAAAGCCCCCCAAAATTTCCTGGTCTTGCTCAGCCAGAATACAAATTTCTAGCACCAGAAGGGACTGGACTTTTCACTGCCTAGTGTGTTTTACCATCAGCAGACTATGAAATCTCAATTCAGGACCCTCTCCCTCAGAGCTTGGGACCCTAACTCAAGTTTATTTTTATACTCTTACATCGGGGCAGGGCTTTTTATATACATTTTCAGAATAAGGAAGACTGAAGAGCCTAGGAAGCCAATTACTTCCTTGGGGAAAGAAGACGAAAATAATATTGAAAACCTTGGAAGCAGACAATTTCTCTATGTATTGGGGAAAGTATTTTTCAGCAGCAAGACTGTCAGTATAAATCGATAACACCCCTGCTTACAAGCGAACACTGAGCCCAAGCTCCCCTGTGAGCAGATTCTCCTGGGGGTACCTAGTCATTGGGGAAGATGTTAACCTGAAAGTCGTAGTTTAAACTTCAGAGATAGAAGGAAGAAGGGTTACGGTCTCTTTCCACAGAACAGTGAATTTTATTTTCCCCTGAATATTCTGTTAGATGGAATCATTACCTTCTAAAGACAGACAGTCCGTAAAAATTCAAGTTCTCTGTGATACAGCTATACTATATTGTTTTCATTATGACAGTACTGAATGTAACTGAGTGTGTACGCAATGGGCTGTTATTCTCCTGTGAGTTTTAGGCAACACATACACCATTGGGTGGAAATAAGTAGATTGGTATTTTCCAAGCTAGTGTCTTACTGAACACTATTCTCAGGAGTTCAATTGGGGTAATATAAAACAAAAACTTGTTATTTATTGAAATTAAGTTTAATGACAGCTGGTGACATGAAGTTTAAAAGGTTTCCTTAGCTTAGAATCTTTAATAACTGAACGTGCGTGGTGAATCTTCAAGAGGGGGTTTTAGTGTACTACATTGCCCAAATTTGTTTTACAAAGTACCTTTTCTTTATTTTGCTATTCACTGAGCTATGGAATACGGTTTGGTAAATTTGGAGCTAGGGAACACAGTTTGGTAAATTTGGGGTTAAGCTGTATTTCCTGTGATATAACTAAGCAAATGCAGCCAGTATAAACTATAATGTGCCAGAAGATCCATAGAAGCAAAACCTATGTTGTTTTCATAATATCCTTTATGTCCATTAAGTACTGTTTTAAAAACAGTACCTGAAGAGAATTCAACTTTATATGGACTATCTAAAAAGCAAGCAAGCAAGCAAAAAAAAAAAAAAAAAAAAAGAACAGTCAGGCTATAGAACATGGCTTTATTGGGTTTAATGTTGTTTGCCTGTGGCACTTGGCACACTATGCTCTTTGGATTAGAAATACTTGTGTGGCCTGCCTGCGAAGGTGATCACCTGATCACTGAATATAAATTTACATTTATAAGGAAATCTGCTCTGAATTATAAAGCGCTAACTTAGCACTTCACCTTTGAAAAAAATGACTTATTTATTAGATGACACTAACCTGTCGTGGAAACTTAAACTTCCTACCTCATCCAAGTTTAAGCCCATGTTCTCTCGTTCAGACTTTGCAATCCTTATCTGTGTTGCTTTGAATTAGTGAATTAGAGTCCATCCCCAGAGCTGTGATGTGGATACAGTGTGAAGAGAAAAGCCCTCCTTCTCAAGCATTTCTGTCCCTTTTGCAGTTCTAATCACACCTCCCCAGGTTACTGCTAAATTAGCCAAGCAGCTGGCATTAGTTTGCTACCCAGAGCAAGGCAACTTGTCCCTTGTTGAGTTGAGGGGCAGCCTCCAGGCTGCTTTTAATCTGATTATTTTAATTCAGTTGAATCTGCCCAGTAAATATTTTTCTTCAGCTGCAGAAATATGTAAATCAACTAAGTACTTCATAATCTATTTATCCAGTTAACGGAGCTCATGCTGACCAATGCCATGGGACTTGATATGAGTTTGCTTTTGCTAGCCAATCACCACAGTTACCCAGAAGGAAAAGCAAATCATATGAGAGTGATAACAAAAAAAACGATATCTTATCCCGGTATCAACTACCATTCTTTGGATATTTGTAATGTGCTGGTAACTTTTGATTGTCTTTATTATACTTGTCCCCTTTTACAGATGAGTTAAGTGAGGTACAGAAAGGTTGAGTGATGTGCCCAAGGCCTCCTACTTACTAGTTGGTGAAGCCAGCATTCAAACCCATGTATTTGGGGGGCCAATACGTTTGCTCTTGCTATTAGACTATTAATGTTCTGCCTCTGTAAAAGTGACCGACATAATTTTAACCTTTTCAGTTTTATGGCCTTAGAGCCTAGATTTGACTCAATGGATTTAGCTAGAAACTTTTTTTTTTTTTTAATGCCAAGCATCTCAAAATCAAGATCCAATGGGATCTTTCAAATTTCCTCTAAAATTCCCACGGAGACACAATAGAAGATGAAATCTCACACCTCCACCAACATTTAGGACTAACATCCATACTTTATCTAAAACTGGGAGTCACTCAACAACCACGAAACCATTAGTCTGTATGGAGAAACCTCATCTAGCCCTGCTCATGTGATGTCGCCAAGAACAGCGGAAACCTGCTCCCACTAAATCAAGGAGAAATTGTATTTCCTTCTTCCACTATCTGCCAATCCAATTCAGAATTGTCAAATTTTTAGGAGGACTCAGGCTCCTTTGCTTTACAGGATTTTTTTTTTCCTTTCAGTTTCGTTGAGATGTAATTGACAGACTGCTCTAAGTTTAAGGTGTACAGCATAGTGACTTGACAAATATATTGTAAAATGATTACCTCAATAAGTTTAGTTAATATCCATCATCTCATTTAGATACGAAAAACATAGAAAAAAATGTATTTTTTTTCTTGTGAACAGAACTCTTAGGATCTACTCTCTTAACGACTTTCAAATATACTGTACAGCAGTGTTAACTATAGTCATCATGTTTTACATTACCTCCAAGGTTAGTGTTTGGGAAAAAACAAAAAACAAAATGCATGTTTCTGGCTGAATTCTTTGCTATCTCTAAAAATTTGGCTAGCACCCAGGAAGGGCAGTCTCTTCCCAGCCATAAGCTGTCAAAACATCATAATATACAAAAATAAGAAACATGAATAATATAATATGATCCTCACAAAAAAAAAATCCACAATATATGTAGTAATAGTTGTTAACCTTTATTCAATAATATAATATTGGATATATAAAGGAAAATCAATTAGAAATACAAAGAAAAATGGGAGTGCAAAGGGATACACGTAATCATAAACTAGCTAATCAAAAAAAAAAAAAAATCTCAATAAATTCCAAAACATACAAAAGAAATTTTATAGGGGTAATTCTCAGAGTGTGCAATAAAACTGTAATTATTATTGTCCTACAATTATTTAATTGCAAATAAGTTTTTCAATTAAAACAAAAATAAAACACTTATCAGATAATAGTTTACTCTAAAATAACTTTGAAAAATAAAGAAATTTAGATTATTACATATCAAAATCTATACTCATGGGAAACTACATAAGTTTCATTTTTCCTAATTGTTAAAAATAATTATGAGCATAAAAGTTTGAATTGAAGAATTAAAATATATAATAATAAAATAAATCTAAGTAAATTAGGAGAAAATATTTTTTAAATTACCTGAAAGTGTAAGCAGGCAAAATTATTAAGAAAATAGAGAAAAGTAGAGGAATATCAAGGGAAAATTTCTCATCATGTATTAAATAATACATGTTTCTAGAAGTTGACTTGCTGTGTTAAAAGTTATGCCATTTTAAATTATAATGGTTACAGAAATTACTCATCAACAGTTGTTTAGGGGGGGGGGGGGGGCGGCGTGCCGCCTGGCTTGAGGGATCTTAGTTCCCAACCAGGGATTGAACCTGCACCCTCCACAATGAAAGCACAGAGTCCTAACCACTGGACCTCAAGGGAATTCCCACTCATCAACAGTTTTTATGAGACTCTATTCCTCCATATATTTACCAAGTAGATATTTTAAAACTTTTTCATGTTGGCTGAATTAATAATCTCATACTTTTTTTTATTGAAAATAGTTGATGTACAATATGTTAGGTTCAGGTGTACCACATAAAGATTTGACATTTGCAGACGTTATGAAATGTTCATTATGATAAGTCTAGTAACTATCTGTCCCCTTAAAAAGTTATTACACTATTATTGACCATATTCCTTATGCTGTATGTTACATCCCTGTGACTTATTTATTATATAACTGGAAGTTTGTACCTCTTAATCCCCTTCACCTATTTTGCACCTCCCCCACTGTATCTGGTCCTGGAGTTTTGTTTGTTGGGAGATTTTTTAAATAACTGATTCACTTTCATTACTGGTAATTGGTCTGTTCATATTTTGTATTTCTTCCTGATTCAGTGTTGGGAGATTTTATGTTTCTGGTTTATTCATTTCTTCTAGGTTGTCCATTTTATTGATGTATAATTGTTTGTAATTGTTTACGACTCTTTGTATTCCTGTTTTGTCATTTGTAACTTCTCCACTTTCATTTCTGAATTTCTGGTTTTATTAACTTGGGCCCTCTCCCTCTCTCTCTTTTTTTTTTTTCCTTGATGATTCTGGCTAAAGGTTTATTGATTTTGTTTATCTTTCCAAAGAACCAGCTCTTAGTTTCATTTATCTTTTCTACTGTGTTTTTTTTTTTATTCTCTATATCATTTATTTCTGGTCTGATCTTTATTATTTCTTTCCTTCTACTAATTTTAGGTTTTGTTTGTTCTTATTTTTCTAGTTCCTTTAGGTTTAAAGTTAAATTGTTTATTTGAGATTTTGTTTGTTTCCTAATGTAGGATTGTATCACTATCAACTTCCCTCCTAGAACTGCTTTTGTTGTGTCCCAAAGATTTTCAATTGTTGTGCTTCCATTTTCATATGTCTCTGGGTGTTTTTTATTTCCTCTTTGATTTCTTCAGTGACACAACTGTTGTTCAGTAGCATATTGTTTAGCCTCCACTTGTTTGTGTTTTTTCCAGTTTCCTTTTTGTAGTTGATTTCTAGTCTCATACAATTGTTGTCAGAAAAAATACTTGATATAATTTCAGTCTTCTTAAATGTATTGAAACTTGTTCTGTGGCCTGGGGCTGGTGCTGGCCCACTCATGGGCGGGTCTGGGTCCCAGGGCACCTGTCTGCAGGGCCTGTGGGGGCCTGAGTCTGGCCTCACTGGCCTGATGGTGGGCAAGACCAGGTCCTGCGGTGGCTGATGGGTGGTCCTGGGACGGGTGCCTGCCTGCTGGTGGGCTGATAAGCCTCCAACACTAACAGGTGAGAGGGAGGATCCAAAATGGCACTTGCCAGCACCAGTGGCCTCATGGTGCAGTGAGCTCCCCGAAACGGCTGCCACCAGTGTCTGTGTCCCCAGTGGAGTCCCAGTTGCCTCTTGCCTCTCCAGGAGGCTCTCCAAGATCATCAAGTGGATGTGACCCAAGCTTCTTTCAAATGGCTGTTTCTGTGCAATGTCTTGGAGAATCTGAAATTTTATGTGCACCCTTTGAGAGCAGAGTCTCTCCAGCTCCACTGTATGCAAGCAAGCGTCATTGGCCTTCAAAGCCAGACGTTCTGGGGCTCATGTTCCTAGTGCAGGACCCCTGGGCTGGGGAGCCCAGTGTGGGGCTTGGACCCTTCACTCCTTAGGGAGGACCTCTGGAACTGTGATTATCCTCCTGTTTGTGGGTCACCAACTTGGTGGTGGGGGTCTTCACTCTATTGTGTCTCTGCTCCTCCAACTCATCTCACTGTGGTTCCTTCTTTATACTCTTAGTTGTGAAAAATCTTCTCTGCTAGTCTTCGGGTGGTTCTCATAGATAGTTGCTCTGTAAATAGTTGTAGTTTTGTTGTGCCCATGGGAGTGGGTGAGCTCAGGGTCCTCCTACTCCAGCATCTCACTTGTCATTTGTCTTTTAATGTTCTCATAAAAGTTCTAAAATTTCTATGGACAAGATTGTTTATTGCAACTTGTTTTTTAAAAGAAACCTGAAAAACAATTTTCTATGGGAATATTTGGGTTGACTTGCTTTTTTTCACCAAAATCTTTTTGGATGTATTAAAGGAATTGTATGTAATCATTGGATTCAGTTTACAGAGAATTGACATATATTTTATTGTTTTCTTATCCATGGACACAGTATAGCTTTATTATTTATTTCTCAATATTTGTAATATCTA
The DNA here is from genome assembly GCF_000442215.2 of Lipotes vexillifer. Classification (NCBI taxonomy): domain Eukaryota; kingdom Metazoa; phylum Chordata; class Mammalia; order Artiodactyla; family Lipotidae; genus Lipotes; species Lipotes vexillifer. The sequence goes on along the minus strand of NW_006790468.1, from coordinate 70,901 downwards.
TTATGACTTGTCCTTCGAATCATGGACTATTTAGAATTGCTTTTTAAAAAAAATTCCAGATTTATGGGACTTTGAGCAGCATGTTTTATCATTTCTAATTTTATTAAATTTTAGTCAGAGATAGTGGTCTATGTTTTATAAATTATTTGAGATCCCTTGGGATTTCCTGATGGAGTGATACTGTATTAGTTTTCCATTGCTTCATAGCAAGTCATCTCAAATTTAGAGACTTAAAATGGCAGCCATTTGTTAACCCACAGTTCTTTAGCTCAGAAGTCTGGGTACTCTGCTCAGGTTCTCACAATGTAGAAATAACTCAAAATAGCTGAGTTGAGTTCTGTCTGGAGGAACTGGGGCAGAATATGCTTCTGAGGTCATTCTTCTTGTTGGTAGCATTCAGTTTCTTGTGGGTATAGAACTGAGGTTCCCATTGCTTTGCCAGCTCTCAGCTCCTAGAGGCCACCTGTACTTGTTACTTCCCCCATCTTCAAAGCCAGCAACAGAAAATATCTCTTGGATCAACTCTTCCTCATGCTTTTGAATCTCTAGATCTTCTTTGTCTCTGACCTCTAGACTCAGATTAAAAGGGCTCGTGGAATTAGGTTAAATCCAAATGGATAATTTCCCTATCTTAAGGTCAACTGATTTGAGATCTTACTTACATCTGTAAAATCCTTTTACAGTAGTACATAGATCAGTGTTTGACTGAATAACTGTGAGAAGCAGTGTGTATGCCAGGTGCCAGGCTCTTGGGAGCCATCTTAAAAGTCTGCCTGCCACATATACCTGTTAAGTATATGTGCTTGAAAAGAATATATATTATTGTTTGGTGTGTTCAGTATTCTATATATCCCTGTTTGATTAAACTTACTAATTAGGCTCTTCAGATTCTTCAGATCTACTATATCTTTACTAATTGTATAGGTTTCAAGGCATCCAGATCAGTGTTCGTTAATAGCTTGACATTTGTAAAAATTGTGTAATTCAAGTAGTGAACTTTAAGACTTAGGAAAGTAGGGTCATTTAAGATTTCATCATCCACAAGACGGGCTAACAATTTTTTACTCTACTGATTTTAATTTTTCTACTCAGTATCTAAGAACTTAGCAAGAGTAAACTCTTTTTCATTCTGCAGACACACCGGGTTATCCATGCCTCTGTTGTTTGCTAATACTCTCCTCTGGCACGGAAAGCGTGTTGTCTCACCAATTCCATTCCTCACTTCAAAAACTCTAAAGCATTCTTTAAGATGATTTAAGATAATTCTCTTCAGTTATCTTCGCATGTAATTCCTGACTCCTCAAACAGCATTATCTTACAGTTCTTTCATTTATTGTGGTTAATACTTACTTCATTCATTCATTAAATATTCCCATAATAAGCTCTCACAATATTATGTGTGTGTGTGTGCGTGTGTGTGTGTGTATATATATATATATATATATATATATATATATATCTCCATATATCTCCATATATATGTAAAGCTTTATATCTGCCTTCTTTATATTATACTGCTCATGGTTAGGTGTGAAGATTGGGGAAGGTAGGTGTTTTAGTATTTGAAACAATTCTTGGTTCATAATACAGCTCAAATATTTGTTGAATAAAGAAATTGATGAATATATAAACATTTATAAGTATCTACTATGAAGCAAGGCTTTCATTAAATTATACTTAAAACGTCAGTGTAGCTCTGTTTTCCCCACTAGTCTGTAGAATCTCTCAACTGATGCAGTCATCCTAGTCTACAACATCACCCTCGCTTACCTGGTCTATTGCAATAGACCTGCTCCTTAGTGCTTTCCCTGCATCCTGATTTCACTAACCTCCAATCCAT
>NW_006790468.1:64874-69051 GCF_000442215.2 Lipotes vexillifer | reverse complement strand
CCCTACACAGCAGTTAGAGTGAAATTCTAGAAGCTTACACCACATCATTTCACCACTATGTTTAAAATACTTCTTTAATAAAATATATGTCTTTAAATTAATTTATAAGGGGGTAAACATACATTTCAGTTTGCCTAGGACAGTTGTATTTATGTCTATTGTCCCAGCAGAAATATCACTTCTACTGCCAAGATGCCAGTCCATGCTCTGGGAGAAGATGGCCAGTCCTTGAAGTCATCCTAAAACAGTGCCTTAAAAACTGCAAGGGTCTTCCCTGGTGGCGCAGTGGTTGAGAGTCCGCCTGCCGATGCAGGAGACACGGGTTCGTGCCCCAGTCCGGGAAGATCCCACGTGCCGCGGAGCGGCTGGGCCCGTGAGCCATGGCCGCTGAGCCTGCGCGTCTGGAGCCTGTGCCCTGCAATGGGAGAGGCCACAACAGTGAGAGGCCCGCATACCGAAAAAAAAAAAAAAAACTGCAAGGACTTGGCCACTTCCCATGTGCTTGTTATTGACATGAGTGAATTAGAGTTGATTGGGGCCCTGTATACCCTAGAACTCCTTTTGGGTATCTTGGTCACTTTTCAGCCTCACATTTGCAAGAGGTTTTGTATCTGAGTAACTGAATGATAGTGACATCCTCTTGATTCTTTGAGCTGACCCTACAGTCGTCTTTGTTGACACACAGGGTGGACGTCACGTGTTACATTTGAGACACTCAACTCAGCCTTGGCAGTGTTTCTACATTTTTCCCTATGTGTTGTTATAAAAGTTAATAATGCTATTTTTGACATGATTCCTGGCTATCCTGATCATTAAGGCTGATGGCTACTACTCATAGAACATTGGCATAAGTGCAAAATACATTTCACATTTTATTGTATTTACTTCTCATATTAACAGTGTAAGCATTTTTTTTTCTGTTTACAAATAAAGAAACTGAGATACTGACTTTTCCCAGGCATATAACTTGAAATATCCAATGCTTCCTGCATTCAAGGCTGGTACTTGGAAGCACAACACTCAGGCTTACTATGGCTAGTTATCTAGTAGGTAGGTAAACAACTATCAAATAAACAATGGTCAGTTTGGGTTGAACCTACTGAGTGCAGTATATTAATTTGTTTATTGTAAATACAGTTTCTGAGTAAGGTAACCATTTAACCTGCTTTGGGCATTTGGGGTTTTAAGATCTAAATGACAAATTTCCTGACTTAAGCCCTACTGTTTTGTTAGAGAGATAATTTTCGTAGAGAAACATTGCAATATTCTGGGAAAAGGGGCTTGCATGGTGTTTGGCATACAGATGGCATTAAAATATATACTATTTGAATAAATGAAATAAGGCACGCAGGAGAAAAAGAACAAATGAAAGAACAAAGACCAAGGGAAACGGAGGAAAGAACTTTCTGCCTGGGAAGTTAGCAAAAACATCACTGAAGTGGTTACGTTGAAACTGACTCCTGGAGGGTACATATGAGTTTTTATGTGAAGGCTAGAGAGGGCATTCAGAGCTGATGGAATAGCTTGGCAAATGTATCAGCTATACTAAAAACAAAAACCATGACGTGTTCAGGAAGTGGGTTGAACGATCTGGAAAGGGTTTCAGAATTTCATGGGCAGTGTCTTATTTGTGTGAAAAGAAATATCAACCTTGATAGCACTGCTATTTATGACTCAAGTTGATTCATTTTGCAAAAAGTACAGTCTTAATATCTCAGACCAACTTCTGAGTGTTTGTGGGTTGGGACTCAGAAGAGACCAGAGCTGAGATGGATGGATACGTAGTCTGATGCCATAAGCCCAGTTCTTCCGAGACTTTCACAAGATGTCAGTCATTAAAGCTACCTCTCTTTGAGTGAGAACAGCCTCCTCTCTAGGGAGCATTCTATTTGCCCACTATGTTCCAGCAAACAATGTCAAACTCAGACCGTGGGGGCCAGTTTTCCCTGATCACATTGATCTTAGGAAGGTCAGAGTCTGCTAACTACTGTGTTCTCAGAGATTATTTAATATGGACGCTTCAAGGCCTGTGTAAGGGCCCAGCAAGCTGCAGCATTCCTGTGAGGGAAAAAGAAGGGGCCACAGGGCTGCAGTCCCATATCTAATGGAAGAATTTTCTGGGCACGGTGCTGTGTAGGAGGATTTGTTTCTGTGGAGGAGCCTTGTGCAAGGACACACAGGCCAAACAAACAAACAAAAAAGAGACAGACATGAATGCATTTTCTGCCAGCTTTTTTCTGAAAGATGAAGGTTGATCTTGAGAACACAAGATATTACAATGAAACTCTTGTCCCTATAATAATAAGGGTGAGAAAACCATTAAAGTTGTGTGTGTGTGTGTGTGTGTGTGTGTGTGTGTATGTGTGTGTGTGTGAGATCTGGCTACTGTAGTTTAACAATAATTCCTCTTGACATTATACAAGGTCAGCAAGTCACCTCAAGACCACCCTGCTTGAGGATTTGCTCTCCACACAGGGCTGTATGGACTCTCTCAGCTGAGAAATGTCACCCAGCACCTTTCATATTTATGGTGACTCATAAACAGGAAACCAGTCCTGTCCATGACATTGGAACTTTTTCATATCTCAAATCCTTTTATGAAAATGAAAAAAACCCCACACCAAACAAACCAAAAGAATTTAGCTGCCTTATGCTTTCTGGGCCAAAATAAATATTGCCAAATTAGTAAGGCATACTGAACAAATTAAGCACTAAATGCAAATTTATTGACTGAAGTCCAATGGCAGACTCACCAAAGAGCGTACAGTGGTGGAGCGCAGCCCTGTAAGTGGGTGTTTGTATTGGCGAGTCTCTGCAGAAAGGCATGGGAACAGTAATATAAAAAAGAGAGCATTTCTGTTACACCCAAGATGAACAGTTTGTTTTAGAAAGTTCAAGTAAACAGTGTCTAACATATATTCACTGAATTCAGAACCTCAGTTGCTACCAAGAGGGAGATGAAAAAAAATAAACTGGCAAAATTTCTTAAAAAAAAAAAAAATCTCATTTGGAAATGTTCAAGTCAGCCTTGTAAATCATTGGATGGGATAGAGATATCCTTCCTCATCTCTGAGCCGTGAATAAACCTCAGCAGAGCTTCACCAAGGCAAACAAGAAGTTTTCCCTTAAGGATATTCAAAACCTTATAAAACAAGAAGATTTATCTTAATGATTTCTAACGTCCCAAATGGAATATATATGTTGTATCCTTTAAGTTATGGGCATCATTTATGGTGCCTAAGTTTTAAAAGTTGCATGTGTATTGCTTTAGTTCAATGATTGATTTTAGGGGGAGGGTTGCGGTAGAGAGTGGATATATTTGGAAATGCTTCATTGTTTTCCTCCTGACCGTGGACTCGGTGACCTCCCTTCCTACTTTGGTCAGGTTCTCTCATCCCATTTAACATGAAAGATCCTAAGATGCAGATTTCTGTTTGCATTGGATGTTGCTGCTGCTTTTAGCGAGAAGTTCCACGAGCTTCCTGGGGCTTCCCACAATGCCTTGTCTCTTCTTTGACAATAGACAGTGGGAAGAAACCATGAAATAGAAAAGTCATTTTATCATACACTACAAATTGGGAATAGAATGTGAACACCACAGTATTCCAAGCCTGGATGGATATTTAGAAAGCTTTATTTTATAGATGGAAAACTTAGCGGCCCGGAGAGAGGTTGTAAGCTGCCCAGAGTAACTCAGTGAATCGGTGCCAGAGAAATGAGATTTAGAAGATCAGATATTCTTTATCTGCTGACTTTTAGCCAAAGTTCTTTGTACACATCACCCTCCTTCCTCCATAATTATTATTTAGAGGTATTTTTTAATAGGTAATATTCTCATTCTGCACCCAGCAGCTTAGAGTTACAGAGTTAAATATCTCCTTCTCCGTCCCCTCCCTTGCTCACGAAAATCCAGTGGCTTTCCACTGCAGAGGAGATCAAGCAACTTGGGATGAGGGTAATCTTGTCCTTGGTTGGCCAAAACAAAGGACAAGCTGAAAATCAGCTTGTGCCAGGAAGATGGTGAGAGGATTGCAAAGCAGACATAGGCTGAGCTATGACCTCCGAAAGAAGGGAAATGTATTAATATTTAGTGGGTAGAAATGGAAGCGGCTTAATTATTTTTCCCTATATGACATTCCCCAAGAAATCAGCCGGGATTACTTTTTTTTTTTTTTTT
>NW_006790468.1:50097-64864 GCF_000442215.2 Lipotes vexillifer | reverse complement strand
CTGTGCGCGGGCCTCTCACTGTTGCGGCCTCTCCCACTGCGGAGCCCCGGACGCGCAGGCCCAGAGGCCATGGCCCACGGGCCCAGCCGCTCCGCGGCATGTGGGACCCTCCCAGACCGGGGCGCGAACCCGCGTCCCCCGCATCGGCAGGCGGACTCTCAACCACTGCGCCACCAGGGAAGCCCTACATTTTTTTAAAAGCATCTATATAGTCAAAGAAGTGAGCATCAACTTGATTTAATTTATTTGCCCAGCACAGTTTCAACTCACTAGAAACCAACTACGTATAACACACAACAGCCGGCAGCACCTTCAGTCCAGAGGCCCGCACAGCATCATTGACAACCTCAGAAATGCAGCTTAGTCTACCTGGGACACTCTGGATTCATCTTAAATTCCTTCCTAGGTCACAAGTCTAGGTCCTTGAGCATTCACACTCATACTCAGAAACATGTCCCTGGGATACAGGAAAACATGGAATTGTTAAACAAACAAACAACAAAAAACACAACTCTTTTCGCCTCGTTTTATCCAGAAGTGATATAAAAATAAGTCTAGTAATTTCAGGACATTACCGATATATAAATATCTTGATGAAAGTAACCGAAGGTTACTATTATTACAGTTCGGTTCTTAGTGACCGCTCCCTTGACTGAGTATTAGAATAGGCCCTCCCATGGCCTTGGCCCTTGGCACAAGCATCCCTAGCCCCCAGCTTAGCTACTCTCTGCTCGAGCAAAGGCAGTTCAGAGTGATGGTCTGCTCCGGAGGCTACGTGCCCAACCGTCAGGGGGCTGAGTGCTCTGTAATGTAGATGATAACAATGTGTTATCACGTGTTGGCTTTGGGGCCAGTCCTAAACAGTAGATGACTTCTAATGCGTAGATGTTTTGGCAATTACTAGTAAGTAATTTTGCTCTTTTCACCTAGGTTAATCTGCCCTGAGATGCCCTTGGATAGACTAATTCTGCCCACTCCCAAGGGTGATTGTTGTTCAGATTAATCAAACTGTGGATGTGAAAATGCTCCACACCAACTAGAGAGACCCCTACAAATCTGAGGAAACACAGTGTGGCTATTAGTGTGATTATCAGCGTGGATACTGATGAAGATTCTGTGGCCAACTTATAATCTGTGCTTCCTCTGAAAGCTGTCCCCTAGGGAAGCCTGTATAAGACAGTGGGGTTTGTGTTTCAGGACGTTTTTCTAAAGCTGTGGTCTGGGAGTAGGACGGCTGGTGATTGAATAGCTATCTTGGCCACGAGGATGACTAACAATCCTTGAGGAGTGACCTCCTCTTCAGTCTCACACGATTAAGAACAGAGCACTGAGGCTCAAGGAAAGGCTTAGACTCCCTGGAGGGCTCCAAATTCCTGTGGGAAAAAGCCGCGTCCGCGTCCGCACACCCACTGCTCCTTCTGCCAGTTCTCCGCGGGCTCTCCTTTCAGACTTCTCCTTCATCAGAGCTCTTGTCAGAGCTCCCCACTGCTCTTACATGTGATCCAAATTCATCTTGTAAATCTACGTGAATCACTTCCCACAACACCCAGATTATTTAAGAACTTAACATCTATCATTAATCTTGTTGTGCTAACCTCATCATCATCATCATCATCCCTGTCATCATTTATTTAATTCTTGCAACATCCTTGTCAGTTCCTTACTGAGAAAAAATCAGAAGCCCCTCTCACGCTTCTAACTGGTAAACATATTATTTATAGTTTGTCTTACAAGACGAAGTCTAAAGTAACTGTACATAAAAAAGAACCTCGGTTACCTTTCAGAGAATTCACTCAGTGTGTTGGAAATATTCCTGTTTGTTGCCTTCCTAAATTTCATAGTTAAAGAAAATTGGGAGATTGGGATTGACATACATACACTATCGATACTATGTATAAAATAGATAACTAATGAGAACCTGCTGTATAGCACAGGGAACTCTACTCAGTGCTCTGTGGTGATCTAAATGGGGAGGAAAACCAAAAAAAGGGGGATATATGTATACGTATAGCTGATACACTTTGCTGTAGAGTAGAAACGAACACAACATTGTAAAGCAACTATACTCCAATAAAAATTAAAAAAAAAAATAAAGACACCCTTGGATGAGGTAACAGACAGGTAACACTGACTGGACCAGGCTTCCTTCTGCTCAGGGGTGTTCTACCTTTCAAGTATATACACCTCATCTTTCATATTATGTGGTGACTTCTTTGAGGACATAAGCCTTGTGTTCTCTCCTTTTTTTCACCTTTATTACAGTGTCTGACGTAGGACTTGGCGTACAGTAGGCATTTGGGAAAACTCTGCAGTGAATGGACAAATCTGAGAGCCACTGGGGTTTGGGCTGGACCAGAGGTGTCTTCACTGAGTTGAATGTGAAGGCTGATGATGACTCTGTGGGCTAGGCCACAGTCACACATTTCCACAAAAGCCCACTTCATCATCCACAAGACACATTTGCTGTAAGTGAGCTTGCACGTAGGTACCTGCACACTCACAGCTGTGCCTGCTTGTGCATCCCAGTACCCTTAAGTGCTGACATTCACCTCTTTTGCACCAAAAACTAGCACTGCCAGCCCCCCGCCCCCCAATCCATGCTCACAGCCGGGCACGCTTCACACAGACACACACACGGGCACAGACACATGAGCCACTACAGGACAGCGCCTATACACATGCGTGCTGCACACAGACACACACTTGCATGCGCTCCAGATACCTTTGAAACTGGGACTGAGAGTCAGGAAGCACCCTGCATCCTGGTCTGTGTGGCAGTCACAACGCATCACATAAAAAAAATAAAAATTCACTCTATCCTCTGGAGGATATCCTCTGCAGTTCGACTTTAATGTTTTAAAGGCCCTCAAGTACTGACTCTTCTGCAGCTTTTCTCGGGGCTAGTTCCTGAACAATACATAAATTGTCAGATCAATGGGAAGAATTCTCTAAGTGCCTTAAGGAGCAGCTTCTCAAACTCCCAAGACAATGTTACTATTGTCTCGGAAGCTTGAGCCCGTTGTTTTATCTTTGAGGAAGTTTATTCCTAGATAGAGATCTTCGTAACGCCCTCTGAAAATGGAGGCATTGATAGACTGGTTCGCATTTATTGCTGCTGTATAAGAGAACCATTTAAAAGCTCCGTGAGTTTTCTCCTCAGCAAATACGGCCATTTACCCTGGTCAGGCCATTTTCCTTTCTAGAAAGCTCAAGCCTTAGGAATCAGCCCGGTTACTGGCAGAATCCACAGAGCTATAAAGGCCAAGGGGAAGGGAGAGAGTTTAAACTTTAACTTCCTCAGACATCGTGGGACCATCACGAAAATGAATCGGAGACACCCACTGAGAGCATTTTTCACAGTCACCGTGCAGATGACAGAAGATAAGAAATGTCAGTAAAGGTGGAAAGTTCTATACTGATTGCATCTTAGACTTGTGTGGATGCAGACACTATTTCTCAGGAGTTCGCTGGGGAGTTCACATCACTGGTTTCTTCCTGACCTACAGAAACAGAAAGAAAAACGCATCCAAAAATCACTGTTAGGAAACATTCTCCCCCATCCTGGTTCTGGAATGCTGAACCCAAAGGGCCCCAACCCAATACCTCTTTTACAGAAGAAAAACCGAGAAAGTGAAAAGAGAGGGACTTACAGTGACTGTATAACGTAGGGGCCAACTTTTGCTTCCAAAGTCTCAGACCCTCACTTAAGGGTTTTTATTACTATGTTTCCTCACCAGGCCATGCTATTTCTCTCTCCCATTTAATCCTCTCCCATGACCAATGGAAATTAGGCATCTTTCCAGTGAAAACAATTGCTAGCTCAGTCTCGTTTCGCACCTTAAGTTCTCATTTATTCTCACTTTTACTCTAATGGTTTGTGTAGGATTTTAATTAACTCAAATGAATTTGGTGGGAGACTAATTAAAAATGGACTGGATTATAATATAGAAAGAGGTCATTTATCCTAGAGACCGGAGGACTTTTAGAACAGGATTTTTGTTGTTGTTGTTGTTGTTGTTGCGGTATGCGGGCCTCTCACTGCTGTGGCCTCTCCTGTTGCGGAGCACAGGCTCCGGACACGCAGGCCCAGCGGCCATGGGTCATGGGCCCAGCCGCCCCGGCGCATGTGGGGTCTTCCCGGACCGGGGCACGAACCCGTGTCCCCTGCATCGGCAGGCGGACTCTCAACCGCTGCGCCACCAGGGAAGCCCTAGAACAGGATTTTTAAGACAGCAAGAAAGGGGATCATCTTTTGACTTCTCTTTGCTCCAAGTGTAGATGGGTCAACTTCCTGGCATCTCTTCCAGGTCAGGTGGCTGCAGGACGATGAGCAGAAGCAGGTGTGGCTGGGAATATTCTGGGGTTTTCCGTGAACCTGTCACTGAGTTGGCCTAGCAAGCTAGCAAAGAAGCTCCACTCTCTGAGGTAGTGGGGACTCATTTTCTGACATCCCCCCAACACCCAGGCAAGTCAGTTCATCTCCCCAGTTTTCATTTTCCAGGATGCTGAGGAAACACCAATACCAGATATCATTTGGCACTCACAGAGTGGTTCCAAAACTCTGTCCTGGGCTAATGCAAATCTCTGGTCGTTCAAATTGAAGATAAGCATGAATGAAGTTCTCTCACCAGCTCCTGGTTCTGGGTACCATTGGATTGACCCAGAGGTATGGGCTGTTTTGGAGAAGATAGTCCTTTGTCTTCTGGACTCTCCTGTTTTCTGCTGTGGTCCATAACCGTGACTCCTGCGGGGCCTTTGGTGGCTCCCCGAGTTTCTCAGACCCTGAGAAAACGATAGGGCTCATTCCCCTCGTCCTTTTGGTCTGGAGGTTGGGGGGCTGTTTTTGCCCCCCAGATCCCCAGATCCTTCCCTTTACCTCTGTGGATATAGCTCCTACTCAGGGGGTAACGTGTATGGCTAATCTCCATCACCAGAAGCTACTCTAGATATTGGTGAGCTCAAATCTTGATTTAGGAGCTCAAATCTTGGGTTGGTATGTCCTCTTTACAGATATTTATTTCCATTTTACAGATAAAAAACAATTCAGCATAAAAATAATTCACAGTGGTTGCAGGCTTTTGAAATGTCTGGCAAAGGGAAGAAAACATGTGTACAGCTCCTGAAACCAGAGAGTTTATTTCTTGGTGGGGGTGAGGGGGAACGGGGTCTGTGAAATCTCCTTCTTCTTGGGGACATGTCTAAAGCAGCTGTTTCCCCAACTGCATTCCTTAATATATCACTTGAGAACTCAAGATTTTGGAGAACCTTGTGAAAAGGGGTTCAATGGTCAGGTGAGCTTAAAAAGAGCTGCCTTTTATGTCTCTCGGAAACTTACAACACACCCTGAGAGATCCCAGATCCCACAGGACAGAAACGTATTTAAATTAGTTTAACTCAATTTCCTGAATATTTCCGCATGAAAACTATTCCCCACAGAATACCTGTTACCATGTCACGTAATCAGTATTCCGCACCTCGCGTTCTGTGAAGCCTCACATTTTTGTGGAGCCTTCTCAGGGCTCCTTGGAGAGGTGTAGACTGTGAATATTTTTGTTTGTTTGTTTGTTTTAAATTTATTTTTATACAGCAGGTTCTCATTATTTTATACATATTATTGTATATATGTCAGTCCCAATCTCCCAATTCATCCGACCACCACCATAAATTGTGCATGCATGTTTATCATTTATGAGGCAAGGGTCACAGATATCATTTCAGTGAATCCTCACAGCAATTTGGAGGTAGGTACTAGTCGTGCACCAGTAGTCAGTTAAAAATTAGTAATTATGAGTTACCTACTATGGGCATGACTCCAGGACAGGTTTCTTATTCTCCCCATTTTAGAGATGGGGAAAGTGAGGCCCAGAAAAGTTAAATAATATATCAGAGTCACACGACCTGCAGGTAGCAGAACCAGAAACAAAACTCAGTCTCTTTGATTCCCAGTCCTCAGTTGTATCCACTTTGCAGGCTGCAGATAAGTTACAACTGTCACCACTGCACCAAAGTCACTCTGAAAGTTCAGAACGGGGTTGCTAAAAATGTCTTTGTTATGAACCTCATCAAGATTCTTGCCTTTCCTCATCTTCCACCCTATGCTCTCCCCACTTCCAGGTCTGAGGTAGGGGAGCGGGGTTGGTGAGTTACCTCCTAGGTAGAGGGGCCCCCTTCGACATGGGGAAATGAAATCACGTCCACACAGGATTCAGTCACCTTTGCATTTGCATATTCCAAAGATGGAAAACAAGATTGCTCAACTCAAGACCTTTGAATCCCCCTGCCCTTGTCTGCTTTGTAGGAGATCCTTCCCCAGACACAAAGCTTCAGGGCAATCATTCTAAATGGGTGCCCAAGCCAGTGGGTGCGGGTGGGAGACCTTCAGACTCTGGGTTTCCGGTGCTGCGGTCTAAAACCTGTTCAATCAAGTCTAATTGTACTGGAATTCTGGGGATTGTGTAGGGAGCCCACGGCCAGCTGTTTATTATTTTAAGAACTCTCGGTTGCTGCCCTTAGACATTGGGCGTGGAGCAATGTCTACTGTGCAAGGCGGCTGTCTCGTTCTTCTGGGAATGACAGCATTGCTCTGTATTCTCCACATGGTGCCCCGGGCACAGCTACTGCATTCCAGGCTCTACCCAGCTAGATGAATAGAAACGATTTCATCTCATCATTATGAACACAAAGAGTCTCGGCTTTGGCAGTTGTGTTCCTCTCTGTCATGTAACCCGTAGGTGGGGAAGACCCCACGAAGAACTTGAGATCGGGACACACAGCTTCCTCGGAGCAATGGGTCAGCTCACTTACACTCGGCTTTGTGAAACACACTCATGCCTTCTTTGCCTTTCAAAATGTGTCCCTGCTGGGTACCCCCCACGCTGACATCCTGCCCCCCAGGATGTCTCAGTGTCCCACTGGAACATCTGTTATTGCCCAATCCAGCTCAACACCCCTTCCAGCCATGTCCCAGGAAGCCAGCGCTGAGTACTTTCAATAAAACAGAGTAGTGTCCTGAAGCTGTAAATGCCTCCCAAAGATGATGGGACAGAACTTCATTGTTTCAGGGAAGAAGACGCCTCACACAGTGGTCACGGGGGCCTGGTGATTAATCCACCGAGAGGATGTACAGGAGAGAGGAGCTGGCATCATTCCTGTAGCCGAAGATTCCTTAAAATTTCATATCTCTGACCAAACATGTGCACCAGCAACACAAGATTTCCATTGTGAAGGTTTCATTTCCCCAGTTTTGGGTTGGCATTCAAGTAACTACCTTTTCTCTCTGCACAGGGATACTGTGTTCCTGCAACTTATATGTTTCACAGTTTAAAATATATTTTGTGGCAGCTTAGACTTGTACTTCTGAAGGTGTGCACTTACTGAGCTTCATGACGTTTCTCAATTAGAAATGGGAGATTGAGCACCTGGTGCCTGGAGAAATTAACACATTCAGATATTGATCAATATGTATATATTTGGTATCAATAATGAGTTATTTTTAGAATCAGTTTTTCAAAGGCTCTGTTTTAAGATATTTAAAATCCACGCCGGGAGATTCTAACAATATCCACCACAGCTCCTGCCTTTCACATGGTCACCACTGGAGGAGGAGGGCGTTCACGAAAGGCTATCGCAAAGGCAAGCACCCTATGGGAAGGGCTGAAGCAGGACAGCGTGATGGTGCTGATGGACCAGAATCCACAACGCTGCCACTTCCTGGTGCTTGACTTTAAACGACTTTTTGAGTTTCTGTTTCTTTGGACAGGTAAGTTTGAGAAAGAAACCCTAAGATGTACGTATAAGATACTCTTACTCACCCAGCTTCTTGGAATAACTTGTTAAATATAAATTCAGTTCAGGATGGCATTCTGATTTCGGCCATTGTGAAATTCTTCCAGACATGGTCTCAGTGACTGTGCCTCTCAGGTCCCTTCAGAACCCAGGGAGTAAACTGACAGACAGCTCAGTGGGGATGGAGATGGAAGTGGTGTAAAAAGTAACTGGGGGGCTTCCCTGGTGGTGCAGTGGTTGATAGTCCGCCTGCCGATGCAAGGGACGTGGGTTCGTGCCCCGGTCCAGCTGGGCCCGTGAGCCATGGCCGCTGAGCCTGCGCGTCCGGAGCCTGTGCTCCGCAACGGGAGAGGCCACAACAGTGAGAGGCCGCCCGCTTACCAAAGTAACTGGGGATTTTTTAATGGATTGGATATCAGAACGAGGGAGAGAGTTCAGTCTCGGAAAGTTCTTATGTCTGTGTTGGGCCACTGGGTCTTTTATTTCTTTTTTTTTAACATCTTTAATTGGAGTATAATTGCTTGACAAGGGTGTGTTAGTTTCTGCTGTACCACAAAGTGAATCAGCCATACGTATACATATATCCCCATATCTCCTCCCTCTTGCGTCTCCCTCCCTCCCACCCTCCCGATCCCACCCCTCTAGGGCCACTGGCTCTTTAATCCAGATCCTTCACTGTGCAGATTAAATGTATGCTTGAGCCTTTAAGTAAACCCAGGTCGGAGGCCACTGCCTCCGGGTCTGTGTCCAGAAGCAAGCCTTCTGCCAAGGCAGAGTGGGATAAGCTGTGGCGTGTTTTCATAACCCGCCGTCACACAGGAGAGGCCTTAAAGTTTAGAAGACAAGGCAGGGAAAGTTGTGTCCCTTTGTTCTGAGCTCAAGGCCTTTCAAATGCCATCAAATGTCTCCTTGTTCCCTTGTTGTGCAACAGGGCACACAGCTCTGAATGGGACCGTTTATAACTGGAAGTCCCACAGTTCCAGTTGCCCCTGACTCTCCTCTATGCCAAACGACATTCTCAGAGACGCTGAAGTTGCACAGTTGCCCCACACACACCTCCTGCCCCCTGTGCCTACCCGCAGCGTCAGCCCGGGCTCCAGGAGAGCAGCGGTACCAGCTTCTGGCTACTAAGTGGTAGTTGCCGGAGTGAGGGGGCTGGCACAGCCGCCATTCAGTCCTCCTGCAGCTGCCCAGGCCGGTGCTTCCAGGAGCTCTGTCTGCAAGGAGAGGCTGGGCTCATCTTGAAAAGAATCCATCCAAGTCTCCTCTGCATCCTGGTTCCAGAAGGCATGTTCACAAAAGAGACCTAGTGTAACCCAAGTAGCCCCAGTCATGTCCTGCCCGGAGGCAGATATGCAGATTGACTCTGCCTTGCCAGTAGCTCCTGTTCTCCTGATTTGTATGTGAATAGCTTCCTGAGCAAGTATCCACCTACAGAGACATATGGATTCGAAGTGCATCCGAACCCTGGGATTGCTTTGTACCTTAGGAGAGAAGGGTGACAACATTTATCGAGTACATGCAATCTAGCTGGTTATTTGATATTTCGTTTAATCGTCACAAAAAGTACTATGAGGCCACATCTCCATTGTATAAAGGAGACTGAAGATCAGAGGCTTTGAGGATTTGCCCACGTTTTTATAGCCACTAAGTGGAGAGATGAGACTCAAACTCACGTCTATTTGACCCCAAGCTGGGCTCTTGCTTTTAGAACATGCTTATTTTCACATCCCTTTCCCACTGAGTCCAGTTATTGATAAGCCTTTTCCTTTGGTCAGCTCCTTGAGACATGTGTCTTGGGCAAACTTATTCTGATTTGACCTCCTCTAGCAGTTTCCTTTCCTTGTGGGTGATGTATCATTTCCTCTGCCCTCCACAGATGCCCCCAGTTTTTCCTCTTTTCTCCCTCAGTTCCCCAGCCAAAAAGTATCTGAGGTCTTTCATTGACGTTACAAAGGCATAAAGGATACTTAGAGAAGGGTCTCCTGTGCATGCACCGTGTGAACTCAGTAGGGGTTTAGGACCGTCAGCCCAGAGGAAAGCTGTTGCAGATTAGGGGTCAGGGCTGATTTGTTTTAAAATCCCGGAACCCAGCATAGAGTTGGACTCATACATAGACAAATAGATGAGTGGAGCTCTAAGGTATTAGCTCACTGGTGGGAGAGCTTTTGAGAATATCAGACATCTTTCCTTGCATCTGTGAAATCATACCATGTTAGCAGACACCTCATAAGCTTGTGCACAATGCCAGTATCCCACTACGTTAAATTCATTTTCTACCTGTAATTTCATTCAGTAATTACTGAGCAGCAATTCTCTGTTAGGTTATGCTGGGGGCGATAGTAAAGTGGAGGAACTTAGGCCCTACCCTCAAAGGGCTCACAGTCCAGGTGGGAGACAGACTTGATTTTCATGTACAAAATGAGACAGGAATGGACACCTATCTCATTCTGAGAAATACACCTGAGATTTCCTGCATGAGATGGCCTTGAACTGGTACTTGAAGAATCCAGTAAGAAGTAAAAATTGGTAAAGGTATTTCAAAGAAAACACACTGTTTTTCTGTACACTCTCACCAATACTTCTGATACGAGATGTGTGGGGTTTTCCACAGCAAGTGATTCTTCAATTCTCAGCAGAGAGCAACTGGGTGTCCTACAGTTTAACTCAGTTCTGACACTAACTTCCTGGGTTAGTGCAGACTATGCAGGTTAAGGGCTCAGTCCCACGAGACTGCCCCCCACTTCAGATGCCAATTTTAAGACTTATATTGTTGCTTGTGCTTCTGACCGACTGGGTATAAATTGGGGGTTCCCACAACCCATCGTCTGGTTGGATAATTTGCTAAAATAGGTCATAAAACTCAAGAAAACAGTTTACTTACTAGATTACCAGTTTATTATAAAAGGATACAACTCAGGAACAGCCAGATGGAAGAGATGCATAGGACAAGGTGGGAAGGGACTCGGAACTTCCGTGTCCTCTCTGGGCTCACCACCCTCCAAGCACCTCGATGTGTTCACCAAGCCAAAACCTCTCCAGACCCTGTTGTTTAGGGTGTTTATGGAGGCTTCATTACATAGGCATGATTGATTAAGTCATTGACTATACAGTGGTGATTAAACCCAGTTTCCAGACCCTCTCCATTTCCTGAGGAAGTTGGGAGAGGTGAGACTGAAAGATACAATCCTCTAATCACATGGTTGGTTTCCTTGAAACCAGCTCTTCATCCTTAGGAACTTTCCAAAATCACCTCAATAGTATAAATAGTATGTTTGGAAACGACTTATGAATAATAAAAGATACTCCTCTCACCCCTATAACCCAGGAAATTCCTAGGGTTTAGGAAGCTCTGTGCCAGCAACTGGGAATGAAGTCTATTTCTTATTTCTTACTAATGTCGCAACATCACAGCGTTCCACACAGAAGAAACAGAGCAATTAAAGCAGAGCAAGTATGAAAAAACAAGTGTGAGGTGTGCCCGTAACAAAGAATTTTTGTGACAAGGTGGGAATAAGCCTGAACAACTAGTAGCAGCTTTGAAATGTTAACAAGTTTGAAACTGTATTATTCTCATGTGGGAGCCCAGATAATAATTATACTTTACACGTGTAGAAGCTTCTATGAGCAGCAGCTAAGTGCTTTAGTGAATGATCTCATTAAATCTCTGCTACAGCTCTGAGTTTGGTACTCTTATTATTCCCAGCTGATATATCAAGAAACCGAAGTCCAAAGGCACACAGATAGTCCAGGTCAGACCTGGGACTGGAGGCCAGATAGTCTCCGAGCCACCAGAGACATGATAGAGTGATCTCTCTGGAGACGGGGGCTACTCTCTCTGAGGACAAACAGCTCATGGACGTAGAGGACAAAGTGTAATCTCAAGCCAGCCTTGATTCTTGGACTCGCACACAATAACCCCAGCTCCAGATGACCCTGTCAGGATGGCAAGCGCCACTGCATGGGCCTGGATGGCTCATCATATGGGTT
The DNA here is from genome assembly GCF_000442215.2 of Lipotes vexillifer. Lineage (NCBI taxonomy): Eukaryota > Metazoa > Chordata > Mammalia > Artiodactyla > Lipotidae > Lipotes > Lipotes vexillifer. Next base: position 53,089 of record NW_006790468.1, on the reverse strand, counting down.
CAGATTTTGTGTGTTCAACATTTTTGAGACATTGAATCTAGTGGAAACAAAGAATACATGGAAAATGACCTCACCGGCTAAGGGCTGAAGTTGAAATGCCTGGCTTGAATTTTGGCCTCACCCACCCTTTCCTCCTTTCTGGCTGCTCCTGTGGCCACGTGGCCTGATCCCAAGGCCGCTGTAGAGTAGGCTTCTGTGCACAGAGTTGTAGCTCCTGGCAGCCCTGTGTATCTACTTTGCTCCATGGAGGGACTCAACAATTTCAGTAGCAATCTGCAAGATTATCCAAGGAGACCAAGGTAGAGACATTTATAATGTGTGACCATGTTTCCTTGCTATGAAAAAAAACTGGAAGAAAATGGTGTGAGTCATTGAAAATTTTCACTGAAATGCCCAAATAATCACATGAGGTGCGGCATTTCCACCTCAATACAGTAACGTATTTTGTGCAGAAAACTCATGTGCCTTCTTTTTTTCTACCAGCCCCATGAACGAGGCAAGTATTCTTTTACTTTTTTGCATATGAGAAACCTGAAATTTAGAGAGTGAATAAGAGGCATAGCCAAGCTTTCTAACTCGGATCTCTTTGACTTTTGTTTCAATACTTCTTATCCTCATTAATGCTGCTTTTCCCGGTTCCCTGAATCACAGTCAGGTGCTCTCTCTTCCACCTGAGCCTATGCTATTTAATTTATTTGCCAACAAAGGTGATAAAACTTGCTTGCACCAGGTTGGCATTTCCTTTTGTTAATGGATAGCACCTCTCTGACTGGTCAATGACCCTGCCATAGTAGTTTTTAAATATTTTGGTTATTGCTTCTGTCTTTATATAAATATTTAATATTGCCGCTACATTACTTCATTTATTTTCATTTTGGATGATCTGTCCACTGGTGAAAGTGGGGTGTTAAAGTCCCCTACTACGATTGTGTTACAGTCGACTTCCTCTTTTATGGCTGTTAGCATTTGCCTTATGTATTGAGGTGCTCCCATGTTGGATGCATAAATATTTACAGTTGTTATATCTTCTTCTTGGATTGATCCCTTGATCATTATGTAGTGTCCTTCTTTGTCTCTTGTAATAGTATTTATTTTAAAGTCTATTTTGTCTGATATGAGAATTGCTACTCCAGCTTTCTTTTGATTTCTATTTGCATGGAATATCTTTTTCCATCCTCTCACTTTCAGTCTGTTTGTGTCCCTAGGTCTGAATTGGGTCTCTTGTAGACAGCATATATATGAGTCTTGTTTTTGTATCCATGCAGCCAGTCTGTGTCTTTTGGTGGGAGCATTTAATCCGTTTACATTTAAGGTAGTTATTGATATGTATGTTCCTATTACCATTTTCTTAATTGTTTTGGGTTTGTTATTGTAGGTCTTTTCCTTCTCTTGTCTTTCCTGCCTGGAGAGGTTCCTTTGGCATTTGTTGTAAAGCTGGTTCGGTGGTGCTGAATTCTCTTAGCTTTTGCTTGTCTGTAAAGGTTTTAATTTCTCCATGGAATCTGAATGAGATCCTTGCTGTTGAGAGTAATCTTGGTTGTAGGTTATTCCCTTTCATCACTTTAAATATGTCCTGCCACTCCCTTCTGGCTTGCAGAGTTTCTGCTGAAAGATCAGCTGTTAACCTTATGGGGATTCCCTTGTATGTTAGTTGTTATTTTTCCCTTGCAGCTTTTAATATTTTTTCTTTGTATTTAATTTTTGATAGTTTGATTAATATGCATCTTGGCATGTTTCTTCTTGGATTAATCCTGTATGGGACTCTCTGCACTTCCTGGACTTGACTGGCTATTTCCTTTCCATATTAGGGAAGCTTTCAACTATGATCTCTTCAAATATTTTCTCAGTCCCTTTCTTTTTCTCTTCTTCTTCTGAGACCCCTATAATTCAAATGTTGATGTGTTTAATGATGTCCCTGAGGTCTCTGAGACTGTCTGAAATTCTTTTCATTCTTTTTTCTTTTTTCTGCTCTGCAGTAGTTATTTCCACTATTTTATCTTCCAGGTCACTTTTCCGTTCTTCTGCCTCAGCTATTCTGCTATTGATTCCTTCTAGAGAATTTTTAATTTCATTTATTGTGTTGTTCATCATTGTTTGTTTGCTCTTCAGTTCTTCTAGGTCCTTGTTAAACGTTTCTTGTATTTTCTCCATTCTATTTCCAAGATTTTGGATCACCTTTACTGTCATTTCTCTGAATGCTTTTTCAGGAAGACTGCCTGTTTCCTCATTTGTTTGGCCTGATGGGTTTCTGCCTTGCTCCTTCATCTGCTGCGTGTTTCTCTGTCTTCTCATTTTGCTTAACTTACTGTGTTTGGGGTCTCCTTTTCACAGGTTGCAGGTTCGTAGTTCCTGTTGTTTTTGGTGTCTGCCCCCAGTGGCTAAGGTTGGTTCAGTGGGTTGTGTAGGCTTCCTGGTGGAGGGGACTGGTGCCTGTGTTCCGGTGGATGAGGCTGGATCTTGTCTTTCTGGTGGGCAGACCCACGTCTGGTGGTGTGTTTTGGGGTGTCTGTGACCTTATCATGATTTTATGCAGCCTCTCTGCTAATGGGTGAGGTTGTGTTCCTGTCTTGCTAGTTGTTTTGCATAGCGTGTCCGGCACTGCAGCTTGCTGGTCATTAAGTGGAGCTGGGTCTTAGCGTTGAGATGGAGACCTCTGGGAGAGCTTTTGCTGTTTGATATTACATGGAGCCAGGAGATCTCTGGTGGACCAATGTCCTGAACTCGGCTATCCCACCTCAGAGGCACAGGCCTGACACCTGGCCAGAGCACCAAGACCCTGTCAGCCACCGGCTCAGAAGAAAAGGGAGAAAAAAAGAAAGAAAGAAAGAAAGAATAAAATAAAAGTTATTAAAATAAAAAAATATTAAAAATTAAAAAGTAATAAAAAAAGAAGAAAGAAAGAAGAGAGCAACCAAATCAAAAAAACAAATCCACCAATGATAACAAGTGCCAAAAACCATACTAAAAATAAGAAAAAAAAAAAAAAAAAAAA
>NW_006790468.1:12838-49787 GCF_000442215.2 Lipotes vexillifer | reverse complement strand
CCAGACACGGTCTCTCCCACCTCAGAGGCACAGTCCTGACACCTGGCCAGAGCACCAAGACCCTGTCAGCCACCGGCTCAGAAGAAAAGGGAGAAAAAAAGAAAGAAAGAAAGAAAGAATAAAATAAAAGTTATTAAAATAAAAAAATATTAAAAATTAAAAAGTAATAAAAAAAGAAGAAAGAAAGAAGAGAGCAACCAAATCAAAAAAACAAATCCACCAATGAAAAAAAGTGCCAAAAAAACAAAAAAAAAAAAAAAAAAAAAAAAAAAAAAGACAGAGTCCTAGGACAAGTGGTAAAAGCAAAGCTGTACAGACAAAATGACACAAAGAAGCATACATATACACCGTCACAAAAAGAGAAAAAGGAAAAAAAATATATATCTATATATATGAAAAAAAGGAAGAGAGCAACAAATCAATAAACAAATCTACCAATGATAAACTTTAAACACTAAATTAAGATAAACATAAAACCAGAAACAAATTAGTTGCAGAAAGCAAACCCCAAGTCTACAGTTGCTCCCAAAGTCCACCTCCTCAATTTGGGATGATTCGTTGTCTATTCAAGTATTCCACAGATGCAGGGTACATCCAGTTGATTGTGGAGATTTAATCCGCTGCTCCTGAGGCTGCTGGGAGAGATTTCCCTTTCTCTTCTTTGTTCGCACAGCTCCTGGGGTTCAGCTTTGGATTTGGCCCCGCCTCTGCGTGTGGTCGCCTGAGGGCGTCTGTTCTTCACTCAGACAGGTTGGGGTTAAAGCTGCAGCTGCTTCGGGGGCTCTGGCTCACTCAGGCCGGGGAGAGGGAGGGGCAGAGTGCGGGTCGAGCCTGCGGCGGCAGAGGCCCGTGTGACGTTGCAACAGCCTGATGTGCACCATGTGTTCTCCCGGGGAAGTTGTCCCTGGATCACAGGACCCTGGCAGTGGCGGGCTGCACAGGCTCCCAGGAGGGGAGGTGTGGGTAGTGACCTGTGCTCGCACACAGGCTTCTTGGTGGCTGCAGCAACAGCCTTAGCATTTCATGCCCATCTCTGAGGTCCGCGCTGATAGCCGCAGCTCGCGCCCTTCTGTGGAGCTCAGTTAGGCGGTGCTCTGAATCCCCTCTCCTCGCGCACCAGGAAACAATGGTGTCTTGCCTTTTAGGAAGGTCCAGACTTTTTCCAGGACTCCCTCCCGGCTAGCTATTGCTGCACGTGTAGATGTATTTCTGATGTATTTGTGGGGAGGAAGGTGATCTCCACATCCTACTCCTCTGTCATCTTGAAGGTCTCACCCCATTACTTCAAAACATGTATGGCAGTTTGTAAAAAAATGCCACAAACTAATAACATATATTAGAAGTAGGTAAAAAAGCAAAAAGGAATACAAGGGTAGAAAGATAAATTTGGGCAGGACTGAGACGAAAACAGACGTGTAAGTTGTTAGTCAAAAGACTTGCTGGAAATGAGCCGCTTGTTGGATTCCAAACCTGACAGGAGCCAATGGCAGAAGAAAAGCTGATGGTTATATGATATACTGTGTCTTCAAGAAAAGCCAAACCAAATGCATGTCTGATATAAAATCGCCTTCCTGAGATTCTCTCAAAGAGAGAGCACTATAATTTAATTACTACTATTCCCATGACATCTATAAAATGGTCAGGACAGTCATGGAATAGGCTGCTTTAAATCAAGAGGCACCATGTCTAGTATTTGCCTTGAGTTTTCATTTTTGTGACCTTCTGAGGGTATTTGCCAATTGCCTGTTGTCTCCCTAGTTAGATAATCATTTCTCTGATATGTGATGCTTGATTCAAAGTGTTCCTGGAAAATTACCAAAAATAATAACGTTTTAAAACTAGAAAAATAAGAGTTGAACTACAGTTGCTGAGGTGGGGACATAGGTCCTGCCCCAAGATACTACATTTCTTAACTGACTGAGATCCTTCTTATTATGCTCCTTTTTTTCACAAGACAAAGCCAAGTGCTTTCCGTTGCCCTCTGACGTAACAGGTGGAAAAATCTTACCAATGTTCCTGGAATTCTTGTCAACTTCAGGCAGAAGGTAGTGAGATAATTATGCCCATTCATTTGTCACTCATTCATTCATCCTTTTATTAGAAATGTATAGATGATCACTATGTTCCTGGCCCTGCAGACACAGAGGTGGGTAAGACACAGTGCTACCCCAGAAGAATTTGTGGATCGAAGGGGGAGACAGAAATGTCCACAGGCAATCACAGCACAACATGGGAAGCATTGTCACAGAGATATGTTCAGTGTGGTGGGGCAAGAGGAGGGAGAGCTGTAATCACTGTCTGGGAAACTATGGATGGATTCCCGGTGGAACTGATGCTTGATTCCAGTCCTGACAGGGATCCCTCAAGGAGTTAGCATGGAAGGAGATTACTAATGGAGAGAAAAGCGTATTACTGACATAGTAGTGAACAAAAGTGGAGGGTATGTTTGAGCAACAAAGAAAATTTGAGAGGCTCAGAACAAAGTTGATCACCCACAAACCAGTTAAGAATTCATGACGCTGGTTATTACACTTCAAAAGAAAAAATGCCCTAAATACATGACTTGTTGAAATTTTGAGAGGGAGTTTTATGGACCAAACCTTCTTCCATTCGCATTCATTGAGGCTCTGACACAGTTGGATTTTGCTGAGAGAAGAGCGAATGGAAGCATAGTGCTGTGTGCTGGGTACATGCACGACTGTCTGATGGTCGTGCCTCAGAGACTCAAATTAGAGACCCACTTCCTCTCAGACATAACACATTACTTTTTTTTTTTTTTTAATTCAAGCAACATCATATGATGTTACGTCTTCCACGATGTACTTCTCTCCTTCTTGGTAAGAAGTGTTGGGCTTTGGCATCATGTTTGGGTCTTGTAAACTCCAGTCTGTATGATTAATATGCAGCTCACACGGCCAAGAAAGAATGTGCTGCCTCTACTTCAGTTGCCTAGGCACTAATCCCAAAGCCATAGATTTGCAAAAATTGTACCACGAGTTAATTACTTTTAGAAGGAAGATCACGTTGCCAGAAGAATGAAGTGCCTTTGCAGTTGTCAAGTGTCAGATTCAAGATTAGTTTTGTGATTCTATGAGCTGTCCTCAAAGTGGGGGAAATGATGAGTCTTTACAGATATTAATAAGTGGTGGTGGGTACTGTTGAGTTAAAAAAATTAAAATCCATATTGGAAATTAATAACCTCTGAAGATTTAGGACACATCATTCAACATTTTAAATTTCATCATTAGCAATGGAACCAATGTAAATATCAGGAGATTTGCTATACAAATTTAATAGACTTGGAAATTAAAAATTCCAAATGAATGGATTATAAATGTTCTGTTAACACAAACAATTGGCCACATATATAAATTTAATTCTCCTTAAAAATTTGTGGTAAAGTCCTTCTCATTTTCATTAGAAGGCATTTTTTTTTTTTTTTTTTTTTGCGGTACGCGGGCCTCTCACTGTTGTGGCCTCTCCCGCTGCAGAGCACAGGCTCTGGACGCGCAGGCTCAGCAGCCATGGCTCACGGGCCCAGCCGTTCCGCGGCATGTGGGATCTTCCTGGACCGGGGCACGAACCCGTGTCCCCTGCATCGGCGGGCGGACTCTCAACCACTGCGCCACCAGAGAAGCCCTAGAATCTTTGACTTAACTCCACAAGAGTTCCTCGATGCAGAATCTCTGCTCACCTCGCTGGTTTGCTGTGATTGGAGTCACCCAACCCAATCGGTAGATCTAATGTTAAGTTTCAGTCAGTTGCTTGAGTTTGCCAGATCGCCAAAAGGACTCTGCCGCAAGCTACCGCTCATTAGCCAGCTTCCCTACTGCAATAGTAATTTTTTCTCATTCTGTTTAAAGCAACCCTCCCTCATACTGTGGTAAATGATTTTACACAGCACAAAATGTGCTGAAGCATTCACAAACCACACAGGAATAGGGCTTTACTCTTAAAGAATAGTTTGTGCCTCTGCCCAGGGTCTTTGTTGCTTTACTTTTGACACTCGTTGCCAACTCAGCGTTCTCCAAGAAAGTGTAAATCCTACCACAGGAAAATGAGGTGTGGAATATGTGCCTCGGTTGATGACATCCCCTTCTGCTTAGGGCTGTAAATTGTGTGAGACTGTGCATACAGATACTGGCTCCCAAGTGCTGGGTTTTATAGCTGTATATTCTGAGCCTGAAAATACATCATTTGAGGAATGGAGAGCATCCCGTCTGCCTTGCTGAGTGTCATTCCAGAATCTTAAGGGAGTGCACTGGCTCAGTAGTCCAATGAATAGGAGGTTTTACACCTGAAACTGCTACTGCTTGGGGCCAAAAGCTTGTGATTGGTTTATTACAGGTCTCGATTATATAATTCTGATAAACCAGCTAATGACTATATGGGCTACTTTAATAGCAGGAAGGGGCTGCCTTCATTAAGTGATTTCAGGGTCCACCAAGAAGATCATTAAGCTGGTGAATGCCTGAACTTCCATCATTATTAGACAGTCTCTGTAGCATATCGGCAATTCTCTGGGAAGGGATCGTTGCCAAAGTCCCTCTTAGGGCAACAGTTATCAACCTAGGGTGATGGTGTCTCCAAAGGGACATTTGTCAAAGTCTGAAGATATTTTTAGTTGTTATATAGAAAGAGAAGGTGCTTCTGGCATCTAAGGGGTTGAGGCCAGGGATGTTGCTAAGCATCTTACAGTGCCCAGGGCAACCTCCCACAACAAGAATTATCCAGCCCCAAATGTCAATAGTGCCGAGGTGGAGAAACCCTGTCTTGGTGTGAATAAAAGGGGCTTAACTAAAGCAGGAGAGGAAGCAGAGTGGACAATCTGGCCCCTCGTGTGGGAAGTTAGGAACCATAAGCACAGAGAAGGCCATGTAATGGAAAACTCCTTATTTTGTTGAGGGTTAGCCCTGAATGTTAGAAAAGCATGGTTTCCAGGATTTTGTTCTGTTAAAAGCTCAGAAAGGATAAAATGCAGTAGAGTGTCCTCAGGCCTCAGTCTTGGTTGGTGGAAAAAACATGAAAAGAGGAGGCTCCCTAGAAGATAGAACGTGGGACCCAGGTGAACAGGCTGCACCAACCTCAGGGGGGCTCTGGCAGATTCCGTGGAGAAAGATGGACACGCTAAGCTGCTTCCCCTGATCAGTTGGGTTTCCTGTCTTTGTGGCAGACACAGTTATCAGGATTATGGAGTCAGTTGTATGTGAAATTCCAAACCAGCAGAAAGCAGTTGGTCCCTCTCCTTCCTGGTTTGTGGATGCTAGATTCGAAACCCTCATAAGTTCACAGACAGGCCTCTCCAAAAAGTGACGGTGGACAGTGCGTGGAGAGCAGCCGTGTCCCCAGGCACAGTCTCCAAAAGGGGTGCATATTCAGTAATTTTCAACAAAAGCTTCGCCTGACAGCTTTTTATTAGACTAGGATAAAAGACATTAGTGAAAGCTGTGGAAATCGAGACTGTGAGACATGGAGGGAAAGTGTTGAAAGGGTGGTACGTTATTTTGCAGGCTTTATCTTTCCCCCATCAACCAACACCCCGCGCCCCCTCCCACACTCGCTCTGTTGATATTTTTACCTTGTGTACATCCTTATGGTCTCTGCAAATTCTATCAGCGAGGCATCCACAACAACTCACCAACTTCTTAAACTAGACCATGCCACAGCTCTCGCTTTGCTTCCTGTTTGCTCATAAAGAAACTGTCCAGACTTCTCTGGTGTTTTCTTTGCTCAGATGTCAGCGAAATGAAGTCACATTGTAACCACAAGAAGACTTTTTGCTTGTGTTGCTGCCTGGTGTTAACAGCACTGATGTTGCTTGGCGTGAGGAAGGCTAGTCGTTGTGGCCAAACTTGTGAGAAGTTGCAAGAGGCCAATGTGAGACTCTGCCAATTAGGCAGCAAGGTGGAAAATGCCTGCCTTTCTTTTGGCTCAGTGAGTTGGTTGGGGGAAAAGTTAAAACCAAGCAGGCATTAAGAAGAAAGATTTCATTTTTTAATGTACTTGAGCTGTGGGAAGAGTTGTGCTACCGTCATGTCCCATTGATAACCCCACGTCAGGTTCATCTCACGCACAGACACACGCACAGGTATACAACAGAAGGCCTCCAAGCAACTGTCCCTTTGGCTTCAATTGCCAGAGCTCCTAGCTGGGCAGATCTGCATAACGGGAAAAGCCAACTTGCACCCCAAGTTATATTTCAATCTCTGCCCACATGGCCCTCTTAAAACAATCAATCCATCTTCAAGGATACAAATCAAGTTATGGGATGCCCGTTATCAGTAATTGTAATAATCATACATTTACGTAGTGCCTTAAGTGTTACAGAGAATATGCACATGCACTGTCTTCTTTGATCTGCATGATACCCTTCATTTTCTCATTCATTAACGGCCTAGTATGTGATGCACTGTGCTTGTCAGGTTAACTGGGAAGTGAGATTAACTTGACCAGGATCAGACAACTTCTAAGTGACACGACTTGGACTTAAACCCAGGTCTTCTGACTCACAGTCACGGACTTTACCAACGAGCTACACTTTCCACTCCCCTTGTTATTGGCATTTAGCTCATTTGGGGTTAATAGGTGGGCCCCCGATTTAATGATGAGTTAGTGGTGGTTTTTGTTTATCTCATTAAAATATTCTTAGGAGGAGAGGTGGCTTCAGCCCACTAACTGGCATATCTGGATCATGTCTATGATGAGAAAGCCCCTTATTACCACGTGTAGCCCAGTGACAGTCCTGCAGGTTTCTCCCAATGCACGTTTTCTTCAGAGCTACTGCCTGCGTTTCTCAACATTTCAAAGATATGCGTAAGGCGTGTGAGTGGGGGATTTTACTGTATTTTACAGATGGCTAAATTGTGTCATAGGGACATAAAACGACTTGCTTAAAACCACATGCAACATTCCATAGCTCCACAGGCAGATTTCTTGGTACATTTGTTACATGTAGGTTTTGCAAAAGAGAGCTTTTTTTTTTTAAAGGAAAATTGAATGCATCACAAAGATGTTATAGACATTTTGGCTCTGTAGCCTTTTGATTTTACTTGGAGTTGCTAGTTAAAGGTCATGCTGACTCCAGGTTGCTCCTTTCATACATACGCATCGCCCTCTCTCCAAAGAATTGAAGTTTCCTCTTGAGCCAAACTAAAGACCCATTGAAGGGGAAGCTTGGCTCACGTCCGTCCCACACCTCTGACTCCTAGTTCTAGAGTCAGTGATTAACATTTCTCTCTCTGTGTCTCCATGTGTGTGTCTCTCTCTGTCTTTTCCTCCTTCCCTCTGTCTCTCTTTCTCCCATTCATTCATTCATTTATTAACTTATTCCATGAGTTTTCTGAGTATGTATTGAGTACAGTTCTGTGCCATGTGCTGTAGCAGTCCCTTAGGGATTCATCAGTAAGCAAAAGACCCACTGCTCGGATGTGGGTGTGTGTGTGTGTGTGTGTGTGTGTGTGTGTGTGTGTGTGTGTGTCGGGGATGGGTATGTGCAGATGTCTATGTGAATGCATATTGTGAACTGAGCCACCTATATCACTACTATAATTCATATACAGAAATTCTCAGTTTTGATGCCTCTTAGACCAAACAAAGGTGTAAAAGAAAAACATTTCCTAAGGATATCTTTGGTTCCAGATTTCTCTACAACTTTCCCATAATCTGCCCACAATGCAGTTTAACCTGGGAAGGACTTTTCCTTTCAGGCTCACCTCTTCTGTCCTCTAACTTGGATGTTTCAGTGGAGGTTGTGCACACTTCTCTTGCTGCTGGAACCACAATGTTGATTAAATCACTGACCCCCTGCATTGTAAATGTTACCACTTCATATTTTCCTGCTACTCCAACATCCCCACAAACGCGCTGTGAGCACCCTGCTCAGGTGACCAGGTGCACCAGTGTGATAAGGCTGGTCCTTGCCACAAGATCCCCTTCTTGCCCTCCCCTGACTGTGACCTAGTATACACAAGTAAAGTCCACTCATGCCTTTTACTGGCGTACTCCACCCTGACCCCCATAAAGGCACTGATCCATGGCCCTCACTCTCTCAGCTCCCCACCTGCTTGGCTAAGCCCCTCCCTTGATGCTCCCTGCTGTCTGTTTCCCCCGTGGCTTGCGGTGACTCTGTCTCTCTAGGGCCTGTGAGTAACGATGAACTTTGTTTTCACGTGCCTCTCCTGCGACCCCTCTTGCGGCTCACCGACCACCTCTTGAAGAATACAAAACATCCCCAAATATTAGACCTCTCTTACTGCACTCCTCCCAAGAGATTAACCTACACTTGCATCTTAAACGAAAAACTGTCCAGCAAAACACAAAACCAAACCATGATCTGCCTGGTGGGGGACTTCCTGACTACTTTCTCTCTGCTGCATGGTGCTGTAGGGACATGGTCTGGGAAAACCAGGGCCATCCCACACTTCACGTCAGTTCTCCAGTGTAGCCTCCCAACACCAGTTTATGCTGGCGCCCTAAGTCGGTCTGGCAATGTGGGAATCTTGCAGTTGTTCTGTTAAGGGGGAGGAGCCCATCACATGCCATCCTCTGCGATCCCTTCCATCCAGCTCCAGGCAGACAGCTGGACTAGTTTTTTTTTTTTTTTTTGCGGTATGCGGGCCTCTCACTGTTGCGGCCTCTCCCGTTGCGCGGAGCACAGGCTCAGCAGCCATGGCTCACGGGCCCAGCCGCTCTGCGGCATGTGGGATCTTCCCGGACCAGGGCACGAAGCCGTGTCCCCTGCATCGGCAGGCGGACTCTCAACCACTGCGCCACCAGGGAAGCCCGAGCTGGACTAGTTTTGAGAACACACCCCTGTAGCTGGCTTTCTGACTTCCGCAGTCATACTTTTCCAACGATTTGATTTTAGTAATTTTCTGGAACCATTTTATTAGTACCTTCTCTCTAGAGTCATCTCCCTCAGCATTATTCTCTTTTTACTGCTCTTTCAACACCTTCAGGTGCCATCTTATCCATCAAATAGTCATATACCATCTGTTTATTATGAATAGCGCTACCTTACATTTAGAGAACTTTTACATACGTTATTCTGTTTAATACAGGAAACGCTCCTTTGAGGTAAGCGTTGGTCTTACACATATTTTTAAAACGGAGTAAACTAGGGTGCAGGAAAGTAAAGCCCTCCAATGAAGTGGGTTCTGGACTCTTCTGTACCAGACTCAGCTAGATCCTTCACCCAGCTGCCACAAAGATGGAGGGTGGGCACTGCTGCCCACTGACGACATGGGTGTTCTATGCATGTTGTACTCCTTTTTAAGTCCTATATCTGCTCCTGGAGCCATCACTTCTTCTGGCTCAAAGTGCCTGTTGCCTCAAAACATTGCAACCAAAGGAATTATTGCATATTGTTATACACTGCTTATATACTGGTGGCTATACTGCTGTATATACTGCTGTCTCCAATTTACTGAGTAACTCTGTCAGGATAAACTTTCCATACAGTATACCATTTAGTTCTTACAAAAATTGTCAGAAAAATATCTTTATCCTGGTTTAAGAGGCTCAAGGATTGGGTGAGTTTTCCAAGTTATAGCTGAACGAAGACGGGAACCCTCATTCAACCATCCCCAAACTTTCTCTTCCTCCTATGCCAGTTCACCTTCTTTAAATCATGGAGGATGTAAATACAAATTATGCTTCTGCTTCTGCTTGAATTTCTACGACTAAAAAAGGCAGAAGCTGCGACACGGCCTTACGTTTGCTTTCGTGATGGGTCAGACGGGTATCGGTGAGAGGAGCTGCAGGTCAAGAGAGGATGTCATTCGGCTTGTGATGAATCTCTGTGGGGGGGGGGCAGTATCAGGGGAATAATGGAGCTCTCTCCACCTCCATGGGTGCAGTGGCCCCCAGGGAGCGGTACAAGGTAGGGCGATGAGTAGACAGTGGATGCAGGACCTGGCTCCTTGAATGTCATCACTCTCCTGCTGTGTAACTTTCTCAAGTTGCTTTCCCTCTCTCTGCCTCTGTTTCCTGATTTCTGGGAGGCTTTTCCAGCTCCTTTGCTCAATCTCATTAAGAAATGTGTGGATCTAATTTTTTACACCAACCTTTAAGTACTTACACAGTGATCTGTAGGAATGTTTTCCTGGAGAGGGTTTGCACGGATTTTTCCACTGCCTACTGCCCTCACTAGCACTTGGGAAACTGCTATTTTTTCTTCCTGGTTGCATTTGCCACTTACCCTACTGAAAACAGGAATTAAGACTTTAGACAGCTGCTGACCACATGAAATTTTCAAATAAAATATTCCTATTACATTTTCTTAGGGAAAAAGTTCATTCGACTAGATTAGCAAAACTCATGTAAATATGAAGTAATGCCAGTGGCCACCTGCAGAAGGTGTTTTTAACTTTCCGTTTTGACTTAAGGGCCCAGTGCCTTGAGGTGTCTGTGACACTCTGCTCTGTGTCACATTTGTGAGTAGGATGATGTTGTAATGCTCTCATAATGGCTAATATTATTTGATGGCGATTGATGCCAACATGTACTAATATATATTTAGTCAGGTGGAGGCATTCCCAACTGGTAATGTAACCTGTGTGGTTAAATAATTTACCCATATAAATAGAACAAGGAGGATTCAACTCTTATTCTGGACACTGCCTTTACCCTTGCATGAATACAAGATACTATTCTCTAACATCTGAAGTCAATTTTATTTTATTTTCTAACATCTAAAGTCTATTTTCACTCTCATGAAGAGAGTATAAAAATATCCTGACCAAATTATTCAGTGAATGGAACTCTGGTTCAGTCTTTCAAAAGGCCTAGGATGGAGCCGGGAAACTAAGGCACTTTGGACAAGAACTGGCAGGTCACATTGTCCTGCATGCGGTCTCCTTGGTCACAGCCACATGGTATTGAGCAAAGGGGGTAAATGGGACAGTTGCCAGGACAATTCAGGAGGTTCAACTACCACCCTCATTCACGTGTATAAGCAAAAACAGAAAGATCAAGGGATCAGGGGTTAAATTCTTCCCTCCACTATTAACTCCCTACGTAGCTTGGAGGAAATCACTTAACTTCTCAATTCTCTCATCTATCAAAAAGCTTAGGACACCCAATATTGTTTTCTTCCAAGTTTTTCAAACAAAATGATTCTGTTAAAGTTCAAGGGAGCAATGAAACACTTTGCAGAGTGGTGGAATTGTGTAAAACAGTGTGCGTTCTGTGGACAGCCAGAGTTCTGCAGAGCATCCTTAGACTCTGGGCCCGATGTCTCTGAAACCTCTCCCTGAGTTAGCCGACCTTTCCCACAATTCCTCTGCAGTCGGGATCACAAAGCACTACCTTTGCTCTCTTAACCCCGTCCACAGCTCGTCTCCCAGCCACTCTTGCCACGTCTGACACATTTAAGGGACAGGCACCTCTTACCAGGAACTCTCTCAGAATGTTATGGGTACATAAGTTAAAATAACTGAAAATGGAATACAAGAATAGTTATAGTCAATAAGTCACATGAAATTCCCCCGATGTACCAAAAGACCAGTCTCTGAAGGTCCCTCTTCCTGTGTCGCTCCCGGGGTTGACACGGGAGCCGTCTTCGCTAAGTTTTCCCTCGTCCTGTGAGGCATGCCTTCACGCCTGGTGATCCTGACTTGGGTCTTCCAAAGCCTCACAAGTGGACACCATATCTAGAACTTCTGGGATCTGTGAGTAGTGTTTATATTTTCTATCACGAAGATGATAGACTTTTTGTTTCCTCTGACTCTGCCCTTCACAGCCATATGACTGGGTAGGAGCTGCCCAGCCCAGTCCAGCTCTGTGCCAGGGGATTTCATACTAATCTGGAGAGTAAAGGAGAAGACGACATCCTGCCACAAGTTCTACAGGTATTTGGGCGTAAACTTTGACCAAGATAGCCTGTGCATCTGACAAGAGAATCAGGAGTGTTTTCTGTCTGAATGACTGAGAATCACAAAGTGTTTTATATCTGAATTTCTACTGGCCCTCTCTTTCATTTTGTTGTAAGTTCCTGCCCATGTGAGTGAGAACATCTAGGAGAGGAGATACAGTGGGATAGAGCCAAGAAGGAAGCTTTCTCTTGAAGGTGAAAGAAATACCAACAATGAGAACTCTGTGAAATTTCATGGGCTACATGAAAGGCAGGGCTCACTTTTCCATTGGGAGAATTCAGTCAGAACTATATGACCAGCTGGCAGATGTAAATTTTCATCGGGGTAGAGATTGGTGGAGTAGAGTTGGATCAGACATTTAGAAAGTTGCTTGCAATATGCTAAGATATTTGGATTCTGTAAATCCGTGGCCAGTAAAGTCGCTCTCCCTGAACACACACACACACACACAACACACACAACACACACACAACACACCACATACAACACACACACAACACACACAACACACAACACACACAACACCACACACACACCACACACACACCACACACACAACACACACACAACATGCACACACAACACACACAACACACTACACACACAACACACACAACACAATACACAACACACAATACACACACAACACACACCACACACAACACACACACCACACACAACACACAGCACACCACACACACACACGCAACACACACAACACACACACACACACACACACACACACACGTAAGCATTCATAGGTGTTCTAAATCTGCAAGCGTCCCCATAGAGATCAGGTCCATGCTCAAGAAAGTAGAGGACAATGGCAGGTGCTCAAGAGAATTCTGCTTATAGGTAAGTAGCTGACTTGTGTGTCAGAAAAGTGGGAACCCCTGGAGGAAAGGAGACATCTCAGCAGGTGGAGGAGGGGCAGGAGAAAAGATAGGAGAAAATAACCAGAAGGAAAAGTTTACCTTTTGGCCTCCTCGAAATACTGTGCAGTGGGCCCTAGGAATCTAGTTCTGGAGCAGGTCTATAAAGTAAGCCTTCAGAAAGCTTGCACAAAAAGATTCTCGAGTCAGCTCATAAATGTGACACCAAGCAAATACTTGGCAAAATTCAGCTAAATTATAAACGGAGTTGCTGGGACCATGCAGCACTGTTACCTGTGCTGGCAAAAGCTAGGGTGCAGCGCTTCACCACTCCTAATTAGGGAACAGGTAAGCGACAGAGATTTCGAGTTTTATTTACATTTGGTCCTAGGCCAGTTCTTCCTGGTCTCGGGACTCTTGGCATAAAGGGGAACCAATATAAAGCAGGACAAGACCTGAGAAAACAGAAATGTGGACTTTTTAAGGGAGAAGGAGGCCTGATGTGACCCACGTTGCTGCTGGGGAAGTTGGTTACTGAGAAAATGTTCCCAGTCATGGACTATGCTTGGAATTATCCTGACTGCATTCTTCTCTCAATGATTTTATTTTTAATTAAATCACTAGAATCTTCTATGCAGGCCCTGATCAGAAATGTTCATCACCAGGTGAAGTTGAATTGGAGGATCCCCTGGCCTGAAAAAATATAACAACAGATGTATTAGTTTGCTGGGGCCGCCTTAACAAAGTGCCACAAGCCGAGGGGCTTAAACAACAGAAATTTTATCATCTAACAGGTCTGGATGCTGGAAGTCTGAGATCAAGGTGTCACTAGGCTTGGTTCCTCCTGAGGGGTACCAGGGAGAATCTGTTCTCTTCTGGTGGTTTGCTGGCTGTCTTTGGCATCCATTCCTTGGCTTATAGGAGTATCATTCTGGTCTCTGGCTTCATCTTCGCGTGGCATTCTCCCTGTGTGTGCCTATGTTCAATTTCTCCTCCTTCTCAGGATGCTGTCATGTTGGATTAAGGCCCACACTAATGACCTTATTTTAACTCGATTAACTCTGGAAAAACCCTATCTCCAAATAAGGTCACATTCTGAAGCCCTGAGGATTATCATTTCAATACATGAATTTGGCAGGGGAGGGTACAGTTTAACCAAAAACAACCTGATTTCCAAAACCAGGAGGAAAGGAGTTCTTGTAAATTTAATTTTCTTTAAAAACTCAAGAATAAAAGAATCTTCAAAACTTTGATGAAGACTGTAATTCCAGCTCTTCAGAAGTACCACTTTAAATAACTTATTTCTGCATGTTGATATGCTTGCTGTTCATTGCCCCCTGTGTAAGGACTCATTTGAGAGATTTAGATTATGGTTAAGTATCAAGCAAAACATAGGTCCACTTGTTCCTTTCAAATAATAAGAACCACGTAATTCACTGTTTCAGTTTTTACTTGAATTGCTAGAAATCTCAGAGCCACACGTGATGCTCAGTCTTGGGCTCCTTGTTTATTTCTGCTTCTTGGTTGGACCTGGTTTTCTGTTTCAGTTTCTCTGCTTTCTTCCCGTGGTCTTCATATATCTCGGCCCAGTTGCTTCACAGCCTTTCTGGAGAGATGTAGGATGCACTTTGATGGAGCAGAAAGACGGACTTCCAGTGTCATTGCTGTGGCTTCTGCCCCAGCTCCTGAAGCCATTGTCCACCATGATCTTCTCAGGGGGTTTGGCCCAAGCATTCCTAGGTTATCTTGTTAGCCTTACCTCCAAGCTTCCCGCTCTATGTTGACCAGAGCTTTTGAAAATAGTGGTTTAACCCTGCTTACAGCATGGAACTATTCATTCCTTTGAGTCAGATATTTACTTTGAAGGAAATTCAGCCTTAAAAATTCAATTGCCAAAAATACCAAAGCATCTCCTTTGTATGACGAACAACAAAGAAGTGTCAGAAAGTTCTGTTTGTGCTTACGGTCTTTGGAGAAGACAGTTGTCATTTCTCCCAATAGGAGGAATCCAAAATAGGGGGAACACACACGCACACACACACGCACACACACACACACACCTATACACAAACAACCACCAACAAACTACTAACTCATACTTCAATGTTCATTTTATATCACATTAATGGATTTTAAAATATTTGACTAAAATATGTTATTTGTGAATACCTTATTAGGCATCTGAAGCTGGGATGTACCTCAAGAATCTTACATGGGGTTTGATATCCTTTGAGACATGACATGGGGTTGTGAGTCTTAGCCATGGTTGCTTCAGTTTTACAAGCAGCAATAATACAGAGATTGGCAAATGGAGTTAAGGTTTTCAGTCTCTTTGAGTGTTTGCTCTGTATTGTGACTAATTCTTCCATTGGATCTTTCAGATCTAAACTGGTACTTCGCTATGCCTGTGTCCTTTTCAGTATATCTACTCAAAAGCTTAAATCATGTATTTTTTTTTCAGTTCCAGAAAGCCTTTTATTGGTCTCTTAATGACTTACTATAATATTTATTATTTATTATTTTTATAGTTCTCTTCGAGCTCTTTCATCTATTTAAACAACAGGAGTTGTTTCTTCTAGATGCATATCCTGCTCCCTGAGAATTCTGAAGTGTGTTGTTATAGGTATTTTGCCTGCTTCTCCGTTTTTTGTAACTTCAGCAAAGGTGTCTCTCAGGCAGAAGGTCTGTACAACAGCGGAGAGCAAGGGAGGGATGAAGGGCACAATAGTGTTTAATCCTGTGCCGATGCCGGGCAAGCTCCCGAAAGCCAGTCTCAGACCAACGGAGTCATTCCTGAGGAGGGAGGACCAGTCAGGCCTGCTCCCATCCCGGGGAAATTGGCAACTTCTGCATTTAGCTGTCCCTCCATCCTCCGGAGAGGATGGTGGGAGAGATTGGGGATCAGGGAAACACTCTCAAGTTGATGTAATTTTAATCTCTGTCCAGATTTTGATAAGTTTTAGGAAGACAAGGTCAACAGGGCATCAGAAACATTTTGCATCATTTCAAAGTAGAGTTCATCTAGAGAGATGTAGGGATAGTTCAACATCAGGATGTCTATTAGCATAATACCTCATATCAAAAAATTAAAAGAGAAAATGCCCATGATTATATCTATAGGTGCCGAAAAGTCCTTTGTAAAATTTACGAGCAGCAATTCCTAATAAGAATTCTAAGTAAAGTAGGAATACAGGATGAAGATTAGTTACAGATAAAGTTATATATGTAAATATATACAGTTATATATAAATTATATATTAGTTAATTAGTCATATATTAGTTAATTAGTCATTTCAAATATTGAAATGCCAAAGTTATTTTCCATAAAATCAAAAACAAAACAGAGATGCCAGCTATGTCTATCATAAGAAAAAATATATCCAAATAAAAACTTGGAAGTGAATATTCACAGCAGCATTATTCAAATTGGCCAAATGTGGAGATACTGAAATGTCCATTAACTGATGATTAGACAAACAAAATATGGTATGTCTATACAATTGAAGTAGTATTCAACCTAAAAAAAGTTTGAAGTATACTGTTACATACACAAATGAACCTTAAAAACATTATGCTAAGAATCCAATCACAAAAGGCCATATATTGTATGAGCCCATTTCTATGAAATGTCCAGAACAGGCAAACCCATAGAGATGAGAACTATATTAGCAGTCAAGAGGGATAGGGGGAGTTTTCCTGACTGCTAATAGGTATGGAGTTTCTTTTTGGGGTGATGGGAATGTTCTGGGAGTAGTGTTCATGGTTGTACAATGTAGTGAAAATGCCAAAAACCACTGAAATGTTTGTGCATCTTAAATGGTAAATGTTATGTTGTGTGAATTCTATCTCAATTTAAAAAATACTCTAAACCTTGCACATTCTTAAATAAAGTATATATATACAAAAAATTTTTTTCTGTAATAGCAATAACCAATTAGAAATAAGGGTAAATAATATTCACAATAGCAATAAAAATTTTAATTACATAGGAATCATTTAAACAAGAAAGATATGGAGGGAATCTATGAAGAATACTAGAAGGAAGAATGGCATCAAATATCAGTATTTCTAAAAGTAATGTATAATGTAACATAATAATGATCATACTCCTAAAGTACTTTTTAAATGAAATAAATGTTTTTAAAGCTTGCATGGAAGAATCAATGTCTAAAAATAGCTAGGAAAATTACAATAAAGGATATCTTCCCAGATAGTAAAACTGAAAAAAAAAAGTCATCCTTAAATAAAAGAATGTGGTCTTGACCCAGAAATAGGAAAATGAATCAGTGGAGCAGAATTAAAAGCCTTGGGAAATAGATCCAAGTAAATATGAGAGATTAATATGGTATTTTGTTTCAGTAGATAAAGAACATTCACTTTGGAAATGATTCTGATATACAGGCAATACTGAAGCAAATCTAGGCCCTTTACCTCACATACATATCCTTAGCTGGTAGATTAAGTATATCAGGAAAGAAATCAAGAGGATGCTTAGAAAAGCTGGGGGAAATATCTTATTATTCAAGGAAAGAAAAACTCAGAAGTAAAAACAATAGCAGATACTTCTAACCACAATAGGTTAAATATATATCATGAGAGATATGTGCAATAACTATCATATGGTGACAGTATACACACATATATGTAATATGTTATATAGTATATATACTTAGTTATATATAAACTTAATGTACATATATAATATTTATAACATAGTTTACAGATGAATGTGTGTGTTTAAAAAATAGATAGATGATAGATAGGGAAAAGATTTCTCAACCTCAAGAATGGGAGGAGTTAATACCCCTACAATTCTTAGAGTTTTACAAATTCATCAGGAAAGGACACAAACCCACAGAAAAATGGGCAGATGTGAACAGAAAAGTCGAAGAAGAGAAATCTAAGCAGATCATACTCATATTAAACGATGTCCACCTCACTGGTATTCAGAGAAAGGCAGATGAATGCAGTAACAAAGATCATATTTTTCACTCATTAGATTGTCAGAAATTAAAGTGATAATACCCAGTGGTGGTATTTTTGAGAAACGGACACTTCATATGTAGCTGCTCAGCAAGTGAATTGCTGTAGCTTTTTATAATTTGGTAACAGCTATTAAAAAATCAAATTTTTTTGATTTAGCAATCCTACTTTGACACTGTCTTCTATAAAAATAGAAGCATCATACTGAAGGAGGTTCATTGCCGCATTGTTTTAGTAGCAAAATACTGGAAATGAAATGAACACCCATCAGTAGTTACGCTTGCACAAATTATGTCATACCGATCATGTAGAACATTATGCAGTTATCCGGAAGAGTGAGTTAGATACCATAGTCCTGAAGGGATGCCTGTAATGCATTGTTTAATGAAATAAGGAAGTTGTCCAGTAATATCGTAAATATTTTTATAAAAGTCAGACACCGTAACGACCATTCTGAATCCTTTTATGTGTGAATGAATGTTCTGTATTTGTCTTCCTTGTCCATAAGGAAGGATGAAGATTATACCTAAAAGATTATATTTAAGAGGTATATAATCCTAAAAGGATTCTACCTAACAGGTTGACATTGGTTACCTTAAGTTTATAAGAAAGATTTAAGGAGGAGGAAGGAAGCTGGTTATCTCTTTTTTTTTCTGTCAGTTGCAATGAGTTTGTGTTACTTTGCAGAGTGCAGAGAAAATAGAGGAGAATCTAAGAGAACAATATCTTTGATCTGCTGATTTTTCCTTTTCTAAATTACCAGTTTATTTATGCACTTATTCTCATTCTGTACTTTGTATTGGGTTTAGATGTATTTTCAAGATGCAGCAGAGATAAATGTGAATTTTTTTTTTCATTTAAACCAGAAGCCTGGATTTTGTTTTGAATAAGCATTCTGATAAAACGGCCATTATCTCCCACTTGTAAGGACAGAGTTCCTATAAACAAAGACTGTCCGCATATTCTCAGAGTTGGGCTGGCCTGCAGTACTGACAGGGGGTGGAGGAAAGGCATCACACTGGGAAAAGACCTTTCAAGGCCAAAGCAAAATTGAAGCTGGAGCAGGGAAAATCTGTTTGGAAAAGGAGAGTTGTCTTCCAGCCCTGGTCCTGGGCATGGCTTCTGTTTCACTCTGCAAGAGTTTCCTCGCAAGTTGAGAGGACGTCAAGGTCTCTTTCCAACCTATGAAGTATGGAGAGAAAATAATAGTTTAGACTAAAGGCCTGGAGTATGTTGTTGGAATAGCTTATGCAGTATGAGACGTAATCTTTCTCTCTAAATACGTGAAATACTTTTCCAATAAAACCATTCAAGCTTAGAGTTTGTTATGATTATGTGCATGTTTTGGGATAGTGTAAATTTTTCTCCTTAGGCACTCTATTCCAAGTTGATCTCATCTTGTTAATAAACAGTGTTTTTTTTTCATCAGGATTTCATATGTATTAGAAAAATATGTATATATACTTACTATTTTTTATAATTTCGTCCTTTGTCTCTCCATCTTAGCTCTAATTTTGTCATATTTGCCTAATTTTCTGAAAGTTTATACAATTAATTGGTTAGTTTCAGAGAACTATTGTATTATTAACTCTTTCTTTGTTTTTAATTTGTACATTTTATGGTTAACTTTATTTTCCAAGTACAGGTCTTTACCTCCTTAATTAGATTTATTCCTAACGCAATATTGAGAGAATTACTTTTTCATTTTTTCTCACCTTTGCTTCTTGTGTCGCACTGTGATGGGTAAATGGAATTCTTTTCATAATGTTTATTCCTGTTACTTTGTTTTTACTGTATAGAGATGCAACACATTTCTGTATATTAGTTTTGTATCCTGCAACTTTACCCAATTTATTGATGTGCTCTAGTAGTTTTTTGGTGGCATTCTGAGAGGTTTCCTCAGATCTAGATTCTTTCTTTTTTTCTTTTTTAAAGTGTAGTTGGTTTACAATGTTGTGTTAGTTTCCGGTGTACAGCAAAGTGATTCAGGTATATATATATATATATATCTATATATATATTCAGATTCGTTTCCATCATAGCTTATTATAAGGTATTGAATATAGTTCCCTGTGCTGTACAGTAGGACCTCATTTTGATTTAAAAGTTGATATAAAAGTTTATCTATTTTATATATAGTAGTGTGTATCTGTTAATCCCAAGGTCCTAATTTATCCCTCCCCCCAGGTATTTTCTTTTTTTTTTTTTTTTTTTGCGGTAAGCGGGCCTCTTACTGTTGTGGCCTCTCCCATTGCGGAGCACAGGCTCCGGACGTGCAGGCTCAGCGGCCATGGCTCACGGGCCCAGCTGCTCCACGGCATGTGGGATCTTCCCAGACTGGGGCACGAACCCATGTCCCCTGCATCGGCAGGCGGACTCTCAACCACTGCGCCACCAGGGAAGCCCTAATTCATCTTTTCTACTGCCAAGAGGTAAGTTTTGTGGCAGAAACTCATACCTGGCATGTGTGACCGTTCAACATCACAGCAGGTTTTACATATATGGGAAGGTGGTGTAGCATCAGCATTGAGCATGGCAAGAATGAATGATGCTTAGAGATGTGGCTCCGAGGGGTAATATGGTAAGAACGAAATTGCTAAACATTTATTGGGGGCCAATCTCTGTTAAATAGATGTTGACCCATTT
The DNA here is from genome assembly GCF_000442215.2 of Lipotes vexillifer. NCBI lineage: Eukaryota > Metazoa > Chordata > Mammalia > Artiodactyla > Lipotidae > Lipotes > Lipotes vexillifer. The sequence goes on along the minus strand of NW_006790468.1, from coordinate 29,413 downwards.
AATCATGACAGGTATTTGGCCAGACAAGTATTGCTGTTCCTTTTTTTTTTTATAAATGAGTGAGCCAAGGGACCTTGGTGCAATAGAAGAACCCTTGGGCCAGAGCTAGTAGGCCAGGTCCTTAGTCCCAGGTCTGCCACTTAATGGTTGAGTGGTCTTGGAACAGTTGCTTATTCTCTGTCATCCTTGTGGCTTTGGTGCTTGTGATGCTTGAAGTCCCTTCCAGCTCTGGCACCCACAGCTTAGTCTATTCCACTGCTCACTAGTCTATTCCATACACAGGCCAGAGACACTGCTGGCAGACATTGTGTTTTCCTTCACATTGATGTGATTGTGATTTACAAATATACTCATTCTTTGAGTATGCCAACTGCTTTTTTCAGGGTACACCAGAGCCTGATACCCCACCAGAAGCTGGCTCAGAAAATGCTCCAGAGGCTGTTCATGGCTGGCTTGGAAACCTATTCTCTGCAATAAGCCAAAGAAAGATGCCAACTTACTCTGCAGGGGAGAGAAGGCCTCATATAGAGTGGGACACAGGCCTCCTGTGCTCCTCATTCTTTAGGACCAAAGATAATTATCAACATGCCATATTTGGTGCCAACGATGGGCACTGGCATTAATAATCATTAACACTATGAATGCAACCTTCAGATTATTACCCAGAGGGATTAAAAGCAGCCAGTATAGCCACAAATGCCCACTGTGTAGCTCAGGCTGTAGCAGGAGGCTTGCGTTCTATGGAGGAAGGGTCAGCCTTCTCCCTTCGTAGAGACCCTCACCCAGCCGGGAGGTTTCCTATCGGCACTTCGGGGCCTTCGCAGTATTCACATAAGACAATTTATCTCATTCATCAGCAGAATGTGATTTCTAAACCATCCGACTTAGCAGTTATCAGCGCCGCAAGAACTATTTCCCAGGGACTAGTTTGTGAGCCCTATCTTTATATGTACAGTTTAAATGTTAAATAGACTCAAATGGAAGCTCTTGTACAGGACATATTTGTATGATAGGTTCAAAGAGATCTATTAACTCTCTGATGAAGCTATTTATTTGTTTATTTAAAAAAATGTAAGGAAGAACAAATGCTTGGAAGAGTTTTAAGAGCGTGCAAATCCCACCATTCCTAGTGTTATCTTAGTGGATCAAATGAGGTAGCTAATCAGGATTTCTCATCCAGTTATTCTTATGGGACAGAGTTTATGAGCACCTTTCTATGGACAATCATATAAAAACAACATGCAAATATCTGCATTTGCTGCATGTCTTTTTACTGACTGTAAGTTTGCAGGGCACTTGTAAAACAATCTTATAGGAGCCCTGATAAAAATGCCAATATATGGCTTACAATATTTAGAGTGAAATAGTCTGCTCATGCTTGGTTTAGAAAATAAGATACTTTCCATGATGAACAACCAAGGTAGAGGTGTTAATATTTCAAGCACTAAAACACTCTTAACTTTAGGTACGTCGCCTGTATCTTATTGGTACCTTCTCCTATACTATAGGAATGCTATCCAGGATTCCTAGTTCTACAGATCAAGGGGCCTGATGAATTTCCCAAGTGCAAATATCAACAGTTAATAAATCAATTTTCTCTTTAAAGGGATTGAGGAGGTAAGAGTTCCGGTGGAGTAGTAAAACCTGGGTAAAGGCATTATCCAAACTCCCTTCTACGTGCCCGTCAAGACCAAGTTTACTCCAAGTCTTCTTTTGTGTGTGTGAAAAATAGGCATGGACAGTGTTGTTTTTGCAATTTAATATCCATTTCGGTTCAAATTTATGGCAGAAAGAACTATAAAGTTGCAAATAAAAAGCGTTCAAAAGCAAAACATATCCAATCTCCATATCCCTCTATAAAAGTCTGGAATTCTCGTCAGGCATTCTTTAGAAATGCTATCTAGACTTCAAAGTCTCCTTTCAATCCTCCCATCGAACGCTAACCTCAGTCTTCAGCCTGCCCTCATTTCCGACGTGACAGCAACCCTACACCCCAATCTTGACAGGGAGATGGCCTCACCGCCAAGGTCCGTCTTCCTCCCTCACCTCAGCTGGACTTTCCTCACCAGCTGGAAAGACTTTGTTGTCTTTCAGACAATAGTCAGAGCCCATGGTTGTGACATTGTAAATCTCACATATGATTCTTGCACATTTACCAACCCTCCCTGTGCCCCCCACCACCCCAAGCTTCCCTTCTCTACCTTTCTGTAGAGACTTTGACTTCCTGTTATCATTTCGGTAATTAAGACAATTGTTCCCAGGCAAGATTACTTCACCATATCTGCACTCAGCAAAGGCTGAAAGAGGAAATCCCATTCTATGTTCCAGAAAAGAAAAACAGAGTCTGGCCTTTCAGAATGAAGATGAATGCATGGGAGAAGGAAACATTACTACAGTGAAAAGGTGACACGTTTTCCCATTCAGCTGGTTCTGGTGTCAAATCCTTGCTCAACTATTAGAAGTTGTGAGACTTTGGAGAGGTGATTTAATTTTTCTGGGACTTAGGCTCCACATAGGCAAAACAAGATTACTTCATAGGGTTCTAGTGAAGATGCGGGGTTGTAAGTGTCAGGTGTCTTGTTTACTGTAGGTGCTGTTGTAGTCATAGCCCTGGTGGTTATGGTGGTGGAATTGTCATTGGAGATGGTGTTAATGGTGTTGTTGGTAACTGGTGGTGATGGTGATGGTGGAGGTTGTGGGCATGGTGAAGATGGGATGGAGGAAGTGAAGATGGAGGTATTATTGGTAGTTAGAGTTGGTGGGTTGATGATGGTGCAGGTGATGGTGGTGGTGGAGGTGAGGGTGGAGGTGTTGGTGGCGAACTTGTTTGTGGTAGTGACGGTGAAAGTGATCGAGGCGGTGGTGTTAGCAGAGCGGTAGTGGTTTTGAAGTCCCTAAGTCACACATAGAGGAACCCCAAACTTCCAGGGAGAGTTTGACAACAATTTCAGTTAGCATAGGCTAACTGAAAACAGATTTTCTTTAATTTTCTAGGTGAGTAACCCTTGAACAATGGTGCAAATTTAACATGCAAAGTGAAAAGTGAAATCAATTTTGGATACATGAGATTTAAGTGTGCATGTAATCTTGTGATATCAGGAAAACTGAAAAAGCAGTTTTTCAAGGACAGAAAAACCAAAACCATCTGTCTTGAATGCTAAGTTCACATCACGTGATATTGCTAGAGACACAGGCCAAGGAATTAGAGAGACATATACTGCACCCATGCGCACGCACACACACACACCTCCTTTTGTTCAATCAACAATCTTGGGAAAGAAGTATTATTATTTCCATTTTTATAGATTTGACAGCTGAGGCTCAGAGAAGGCAGGAAGCACTGTAGGGAGTTCATGGGCTTCAAAATGAGGCAGATCTTGTACCAATCCTAGGTTGCCCATGCACCGGTCACTTGACTTTTTCTTTCATTCTCTTCAAACTGCAATTTCTTTATCCTTGATAATAATGCTAATAACTGTCTAGGTATATTTTTGATCTAATGGCAATTTTATATAAAAGATCTAGCATGGCACTTATCATATAGAAAGTGTTCAATAAAAATACCTGCCTTCTATTCATTCATTCACTTTTTTATTCATCCATCCATCCATCTAATCTGTATGACAAGTCAAGATAAGTTTTAGTCCATGTTAAACCTCCAAGAATTGTATCAGTTGGGAATTTGGGGTTTCAAGGAATAGAAAACCTGCTCCAAATACACGAAGAGAAGTTATTGCTTAAGGTAACTGAAAAGTCCAACTTCAGGCATGGTTGGACCATGGGCTTGATTGATGTCTCTATGACTCAGTTTCTTTTGCCCCATTCAGCATAACTCCCTATGAGCTATGGGTTAGACTCTCCTCTAGTGATTGTAAGATCAGTATCTTCTAAGTGTACACACTCTCACTTTTAAGTCCAGCACAAGGAGAATGTGTCCCTCATCACCATCCATAGTCCAGGGCCTAATTTCCAGGCAGGAGGATGCATCCAAGTCCAGAACCAATCACTTCTCCCAGTGAGATCAGTTATTCTCTCAGCTTCAACCAATTGGTACCTGCCCCTGGAGTATTTGAGACAATTTCCCAAAACACATGCACCAGAGGGGAAGAAATCCATTTCCCCAAAGAAAATGCAGGTTATCGTGTTACTAGAGGGAGGTTGAATTGACTCTGGATGGTAAAGCAACATGTTACCACCACAGAAAATAACACCGTTCTTCCTAAACCTGGTCTTTTTCCCACTTTTCCCTTTCCATGATCCATCCTTTCCACAGCCTGAAACCCAGGAGTCATCCTTGACACCTCCCTTGTGCTTCCTGTCTCCCACTGCTAATGCATGGCCAGTTTCCATGAACTGTACCTCTTCTCTCTCTGGACCTCAATAAGCTATTGTTTTATCAATCTGAAATGCTATTTCCCGATGCTTTCTCCTGTTAGTGTAAGGAATCAGTTCATATGTCATGTTTTTGGGGGAAGACTTTCCTGATGCCCTGCTATATGTAAGTTTCCTCTGCTCTATATTTGCAAATCCCTGACCACAGATTGTAATCGTAATTGAAAATGGGTGGCCAACGGAAAGCTGAGGCTCACAATGGCATTGTCTGTTTTACTCACCATTGTGCTCCCAGTGACAATCACAGTGATGACACGGAGGTGATGCTCTGTGAATAATTTGAGTGAATGAGTGAATCCAGGCATCTTGTCCTATATCATGGAGGTGGTAAGTGACTGCTAGGTCAGGGCTAAGTCTTCTGACCACATATCTAGTGCCCTTTTTTCTCCCCTGGGAGGAAGCTTGGTAAAACGGGGCAATGTTAAACAGCTAGTCTGTTGGAGCTTCCTGAGGTGACCGGAAGGAAGTGGGGAGACAGAAGTAGATGGCTGGATAAGGAGGGACACTGTGATCCTGAAAAGATGGCACAGCAGAGCAGAAAGGGAGCTTAACACCGTGGAAAAGCCAATGAACCTGGGTGTGAGGGATTCACAGAAAGGTACAGAGCATTAAGAAGTGAAGGACAATAGATATTAAGGTAGGCACACAGTGCAGCCATCATGGCTGAAGCCCCCATTCCTTCTTTCTGTGACTAAATCCCTGTGAAACTGCTAGTGACAGGCTGGGATTAGCCACCTTCAGGTTCTGGGACTCCCAAGAGTATTCTGGCCAGGACCCATAAGAATGGCTCTTCCTCTTCAAGTCAATCTGCAGAACCCTGTCCTAGTCTAGGATCCCCAAACACTTCCCATTTGCTCTGGAGTTCTGTCGGGGACAGAGCCAACAAAAATCACCTTGTCTGTATCAGTCAGTGTTCTCCAGAGAAACAGAACCAATGGGATGTGTGTGTGTGTCTGTGTGTGTGTGTGTGTGTGTGTGTGTGTGTCTGTGTGTGTAGAGAGAGAGAGAGAGAGACAGAGAGGAGATTCATTTTAATGAATTGGCTCATGTGATTATGGAGGCTGGATCATCCACATGGTGACTTAGGAACTAGTCCATGTTACAGTTCAAGTTTGAAGGCTGTCTGCAAGCAGGATTCCTTCTTGCTCAAGGCTAGGTCAGTCTTTGTTTTAGTCAGGCCTTCACCTGATTAGATGAGGCCCACCACATTATGGAGGGTAATCTGCTTTAATCAAAGGCCACTAATTTAAATGTTAATCTCATCCAGAAACTACTCTTGCAGTAACAGCCAGAATAATGTTTGATTAAATATTTGGGCACCATTGTATCTGACAGATACAGTCAACCATCACACTATCTAATCCTTTGATCTTGGCCGAAGTTAAAGAAAAGTGTTAGGGAAAACTGCCTCTGTGCTATAAATAATGAGAACTAGTAAGATCTCTTATCAAAAATTGTCCTTCCTACTTCCTGCCACTTGTATAAAATTCCAGCATATGAGATCCATTCGTTGGGATTTATAAGCATTTTCATGTTCAAGAGCCCCTCTTAAAATTTAATACCTCATAGGGGTTCTGTATTTATCTGCCTACACTTTATTGGCAAATTTTATAATTTAGCTATAGTAAATAAAGCAGGATAAAAATAAGAAGGCAGTTGTAAGGCCTAAATGAGATGAAAGTTTCTTTACGTTTTAAGCACTAAGTAACCAGCACTATTTTTGTCATTAGCCATATTGCTATCATGTACAGAATCTAGTACAGTTCTCACAGAACCTGTGTTAAATAGATTTTCCCATTTTAGAGCTGAGAAAAAAAGAGAGGCTTAGCGAGCCTTAGGGTAACTTTCCAAAGTCCCTCATCTAGTCAGAGATGGAGACAGAAGTTGATGCCTAGTCTGTTTGAAGTCCAGACTAGGACTACTTGTTATTTTTGCTGTTTTACTGCTCTGACATCTGGACTCCCCAAGCCAACCGTGAACCCCAGGAGGAAGTCCCGGTTTGACTCTTCTGGTGCCGCCGGCACCTAGCACGGAGCCAGCCACGTGGCAAGGGGCCTCTAAGTGCTTGTGACGTGAACCTGTGAAAATAGCTCACACCATTGATGAATAACCTGCCGGAGCCAAGATGCGGATGCCTGAGGGTGTTACCGGGATTTACACGGGTGGAAGCTGATCTGTTTTCTGAAGAGACAAATGGTGCTAAAGTAACCGGGACCCACAATCATCCCCAGAGCACCCGCTCGGAAGTGAGCAGCCCCAGCTTCCGGGGCTCCCGGAAGTGAAGCAGACGGAGCCTCCCCTCAGGGTCAGGCCTGACAGAACCTTGAGGTATATTCCCAGTAGCCGCTGTCCAAGGCAGGAACACTGAGGCCCCTTCTCTGAAGCCCAGAGGGAAGCGCAGACACCTGCTCCTGCTGGTGGGGAGGGGAGCAGGCTGGTGTGGTCAGCAGGGGTGCAAGGCCACTTCGGGGCAGTTGAGCTGAAGTAACCCAAGTATGGCCAGGCCCGAGTCACCCTGAACTCGGGGAGCTCCCTCTGAGGTGGGGACCGACACCTGAACCCACCTGCGGCTTCGCCCTGGCTGGCCCTTGCCCTACCCTGCCTTGTCCAGCCAGGCTCAGCCCAGCCAGGCCAGGCCCCACTGGGTTCCAGCCCAAAGGAATTGAGCCCAAACTGCAGAGCCAGGACCTCTGAGCGAGGGAGTGACGTCAGAGGTGGGTGTGGTGTGGGTCCAGCCCCAGGCAGCATCTGTTCCTGCATCCCTGCATCTGAGTGTGATCAGCTGCCTTGGGTGTGTTGCCCGGTGACTGTCTGAGCACTACGTTCTGGGCACCTATGTATATGTCTGTGTTAATGCCTGTGTGTTTTGTTGGCTCGTGTGTCTTGGGATGTTGTCCCTGGAAAATGAAAACATAATGGACTTCGTTGTAAAATTTGGTTGGTCAAAGAGCAGCGATCCTTAGGGGTTTAAAAAATTCCCCTTATGTGCAAGGCCTCGTGCTACGGGCTGAAGGGATTTAGGGCACTGAACAGAACCAGCCTTTAATCTCAGGGAGTGTGCGGTCAGCCAGGAGAACACGCTTTCCTGTGAGAGCCGAGCTTGCGGCCCCGGAGTATTTGTGGGGCACCTGGGACAGGCGCAGAGGCGCCGTGGTCCCTGCAGCGTGGTGGCCTGAGACCTCGGCATCGGGCAGGTGTGGGGTGCACAAGAGTTGTGTGGCAGGGCTTGCCACTTTCTTCAAGTATTTCACCTCTCAGATAAATACAGAAACTTTGTGTCTTATTTTTCATGATTTCAAAATTCAAAATATTTATCAAAATGATAAGGGCAAAATGCCACCTTCTGGCTTCGTTTCTCCAGAACCATCCAGACTCCCAACAGAGATTGGAAGTCCAGCCGTGGTCACCATAGCCCAACCTGGGGTCTCCTCCTCATGAGGTGGTGATTGCTGGTGTCTGTTCATGGTGCTTGAACTAAAGGTGCCATGGAGTCAGGCAGAGATGCTGCAAAGGGAATCCAGTTGGGCTAAACCATCACTGGTCTGGAAAAGGGGGACATTCCATTTAAGAGGAAGCAACTCAACTGTGATTGAGAAACTCAGGACTCTGAGGCTGGGAGTCTCTGAGGATTTAACAGGACGCTAGAGGAAAAAATGAGATATTTGTGAGGGTTCCTTAAAGAGAAGAGAAACAAAGAGAGAGAAAGGGAGAGGGAGAGAACAAAACAGGAGATAAATAGCCTGATGACAAATCCAGAGACAATGCTTGGAGCTTCTCCTCACATTTCAAGTTGCTCTGTGGGCTCCTTAACAAAATCGGCTTGCACAACTCATGGTGGCTCATCCCTTGTATAACACACAACCCACTAACATAAATGCAATAATGGGGCAGCCCCAGCCTGCGCCCACACACCCTCTGTTGTCCTCTGACAAATACCAGTGTCAGGCCTGTGCCTATGAGCTTAGCCGCCAGGTCAAGAAAATTTGAGAAACGTCCTCCGGGTCTACCACTTAGCATTTTGCTGGCATTTCACTTGCCACTGCTGAGAGAGCTTCTGGAGAAGGAATCCCCCTGCTGGGGTTCCCTACCAGACACAGAGCCTTGGATATTGAATGTAGTCAATAAATACTTAATAAGTAGCTGGCCACTTAAGTCATTCCACATGGGGAATTGTTATGTGAGTCTCCAATAAAACTCAGAAGGTTTTGCCACGAGATTGACTCTGGCATGGAGGGGGCCTCACGCTGGCATCCTTCTATCACGTCACTAATGTACCTGATAAGCTTCAGGGTGTGTGTTTAGGGAATGGGTGCCTGAAGAAACAGAGGGACTCTGCTCACCCTTTCCCATACTGTAGTTGGTCATCTGCCCAAGGCCATTCTATTCTACTCCCAGTTTGGTTTAAAAGGTATAAAGGGAATACAGCTGGGCATAGGGTCCTCGTGAGGGTCTTACGATACCCAATGCCACCTTGGATTTGGTGTGGGCAGGCCATTAAACATTTCAGGAAGGCTGAATCTCATGTGGGCTCCATCGGTTTGGTGAGAAAAGGTCTCTCATTTACTAGGGATGGCTACATGACACTCAGAGAAAATCCAGGGAACACTTATTCTTGGGATCAGCTGCATAGCAACCAACTCACTTGACCAATCTCATTCACTGCCTGATGAGTGAGGCAAAAACAGTCTTGGGGTCCTCTGGCCATCATGCTTTACACAGGAACTTCCCTGAGAATGTGGACCAAGCCTCCAGCCACCCGATGGAACAAGATGGTGCCAAGAACTTAGCAAAGATGGACTGCGTGAAGCTCCCTAGCTTCTTAGAAAGCAAAGCGCCCGTCTCCATCTATCACCACAAATGGCTGGCCTGAACGGCTGGTGTCTTCAGTCTGTACCATAATATTTCATTCAACGACCCATTCGTTACACACATCCTGAAAGCCAATAACGTTAATGTAAATAATTGGGGAAGCATTGTTCCATCTGTTGAAAATGTGCAGTAGTTGCTTTGCCCCTTGTCTAAACTGGGGCGGCTACTTTCAGGCAAGTTTGGGAGGTAAATGAACTGTCTGGATGCTTTTCTTGGCAGTCTCTCTTATTAGTGGGAGGTGGCAGTAACGAGAACATGAGGAAGACAGAACGTGTTTACTTAAAGTCGTGGCCAAATGGCGAGGGAGAGTTAAGATAAATCATAAGCTGTCAATGATGACAACTTCAGACTGCTACTAGTTCCCTCCTGTTTATGGAGTTTCAGATGCTACATTTAGAATGTGAAGGAGTTTGTTAAAGCGTTATTGGTAGAAGTTGCTGGTTGTTTAGATGTCAGTGTTTGAGGCAAGAGCAGCCACCCAGACCGGGAACTGTGAAGGCATGAAGCCCATTCTGAGTGAGTCTCTGCCCAGTGAACAGGCACCACCGACTCATAACACCCTTCAAGACTCAGCCCATGGATCAGCTGAGACTTATGACACTTTTGTCACATGACCAGGCATAATAGAGTAATATACTGAAGGGCCAAATGGATAAATGAGCTGGGTTCTTTGCTTTTCAAGGAAGCAAGATAACTTTGCTTGGCTGTTGACTTTTAAATTGCAGCTTAGAGCTTGGTTCACATGAACAAAAGACCAGACACCTTTGAGGGTAACCAGTGTCCTTAACAGTTTCTCCCCAAACTCCTCTCTGAATATGTATCCATTTTAAAAAATTAGCTCTTCTCAGTCTTCAGTGTTTATTTTACTAAACTGCAATGTCTTCCTCCGCCCTGGAGCTCACTCATAGCAAGAATGACTGCATTGGGGGCAAGTTTCAGAGAATGAATACATTCCATTCTTGCACACAAGGCTTGTGAAGATCTGTAAAGAGATTTTCTGTGACTTATGCATCCCTTCTCTGTATATGTCTCTCAGATATTTATGAAGTGCCAGCCAGGGTCCAGATACAATGGCAAGTGTGACCATACTGGCAGCAGTATGGTGTAATTAGGGAGGACTGTTATGTCAACAATTCACCTCAAAAAAATGGCCAAACTGTGGGGATGGAAGCTTGTATAAATTATCGAGAAGGGGAAAGATAGGTAGAGTTCAAACCCCTAAGGAAGTTGGAGAAGATGACACTTAATCCAGGTCTTGAATGTTCAGTAGGAGTTTTCCAGATGAGCAAGTGAGGCCAGGTTACTCAAGGCAGAGGAAACAGCAGGTTAAAAGACAAAGCATGTCCTGGTTGGAGAATTGCTGAGTAGCTCTGTGTGGCTGAGCATGATTTACAAGGGATGGTGGCTGAAGGTTGAATAGGATGATTGTAAATTTTATAAAGATGGGATAAGTCCTGTACATACAGACCTTCAAGTTTTGAACTTTCAAAGATGCGAACGTGCTTTCCATCAATGTCAGGTGTGAGTGAAACTGCAGCTTGCCCTCCGTCCTCTATTGCTGACGATCCTTCAGCTCTACCATCTCCCACCTCCTCTCCCTCCTCCAGTCAGTGACTCTTCTTGCCTGTTCACTCGATGCCAGCCCCTGTATGCCAGCTGTTGTAATGTTCTCCTGCACTTTTCAAGGTACTGTACTGTAAGATTAAAAATGTTTTCTTTATGTTTTGTTTGTTTTTTATGCATTATTTGTGTGAAAAGTATTATAAACCTATTACAGTACAGTACTATATAGCCAATTGTGTTAGTTGGGTACCTAGGCTAACTTTGTTGGACTTATGAACAAATTGGACTACAAACACGCTCTCGGAACGGAACTCGTTCGTACGTAGGGGACTTACTGTAATGGGTAAAAGAGAAAACAAAGCAGCAACATTGAAAACAAAATAAATTCCCACCTTAGTCTTTCATCTGTGCTTTAACACTGCCTTTTGTTGAAAATTTTTGAAAGAGACAAAGTCACCCAGAATTTCTAACGGAATGTTTGTTGAGAGAAGATTGATTTCATTTTCAGAGGAAAGTCAAACTAAGATTATCTGAGATGTTTTATCTACACAGTTAAAATCCTGGGTTTTGAAGTAGGAGAGAGAGAGTTTGAGAAGGAAAGAGGACAGCTCAGGCATGACCAGTAGCCTGAGAAATTAACTTCAGAAACCGTTATGAGGGTGGTAGGAAGGGGCAGTGGTACATTCAGGCATAATCTTCTCTCCATGCTACTCACTCCCCTCACTGCACCTCTTATGGGTTGAATTGTATCCCTCCAAAAGGTATTATAGTCCTAACCTCCAGAACCTGTGGATGTGACCGTATTTGGAAATAGAGTCTTTACAGATGATCAAGTTAAGATGAGGTCGTTAGGATGTCCCCTAGTCCAATATGACCTTGACATAAGAGGGGAAAATTTCTAAACAGATATGCACACAGTGAGAACACCACGTGAACATGAAGGCAGAGATTGGGGTGATGTGTCTACAAACCAAAAAATGCCAAAGATTGCCAGCAACCACCAGAAGCTAGGAGAGAGGCATGGGACAGATTCTCTTTCACAGCCCTCAGAACCAAATATGCTGACACCTTGATTTCACATGTCTGGCCTCCAGAGCTGGGAGAGAATAAATTTCTGTTATTTAACCCACTCAGTTTGTAGTACTTTGTCACGCAGCTCCAGAAAACTAATATGGTGCTGGATTACGGAATCAGCTTTGAAGCAGCCTAAGATAGATGGGAAGAAGGGACAGGGCATGAGAGTAGGACGTCTGACTGATGGGGGAGAATTTAAGATAAGACTGGAAGTATACATGAAACAGCCCAGAGCAATGGCACTCCAGATGGTTCTGAGCTGCATAAGATGACTCTCCAGTCCATGCCTGGCTATTTGGTACTTTTCGAATGAAAATTGATTTTATGGCAATAAACCTGAAAGGATTTTAGATTGTAGAGTCTGTAGAACTCAAATAAGTGCTTCATCAGGAATCAAAATCAGAGGCTTGGGCTTCCCTGGTGGCGCAGTGGTTAAGAGTCCGCCTGCCGATGCAGGGGACGCGGGTTCGTGCCCCGGTCCGGGAAGATCCCACATGCCGCGGAGTGGCTGGGCCCGGGAGCCATGGCCGCTGGGCCTGCGCGTCCAGAGCCTGTGCTGCGCAGCGGGAGAGGCCGCGACGGTGAGAGGCCCGCGTACTGCCAAAAAAAAAAAAAAAAAAAATTAGAGGCTTGTGGGAGCTTATGCTCCAACCAGGGGGCATGGATCGAACCCGTGCCCCATGCAGTGGAAGTGTGGAGCCCTAACAAGTGGACCACCAGGCAATTACCAAAATCAGTTCATTCTTGATGGAGGGAATACGTGTGTGATGTGGCTATCCAAGGAAACCATGTGACATGGACTTTCAAAGCGTGTGCTTCAAAAAAGAAAGGAATGATTATCCATTTCAAAAAAAAGTTTAGTAGTTGGCACTTGTTAACGTGGAGGAGACACTGTAGGGTGGATTTAAACAGATGTGCTGTGGGTCATATGGCAGCAGCCTCACAAAACATGGATGCAAAATAAGGTAATATTTCCTCAATACTCATGTTATTAAAGCATGACCCCCTGACTGGCCCATCTGTCAGAGACTGCCCCCTCCCCTCCAAATAGCCCCAGGCATTTCTCAGACTTTCACCTTCTCTAAAACACTTTTCTTCCTTCTGCTCCAACCCTCTGTCTTGCTGGTAGGTTCTTAGTGTCTTTCCTGCTAGGAATCCCCCAATGAGATCTTTGTTCTGCTGGCACTGTTGTCTTCTTGCATGTTCACCCTGGGCAGACCCCTCCTCCACTCCAGGCTCAGAGAGTGAGTCCTCCTCTGATCCTTGCAGTTGATAGCAGGCTAAGACTTTAGCAAGACTTTACCAAAGGCCTGAGGGGAACCCACAGAGCAATGTCTGTCCCCAAACCCAAACCTTGTCCTCTTGGGCCTACCTGAGGCAGGATTGAATCTTCACATCCAAGACTCTAAGCCAACCCCCGCCCCTGGCCCTATATGGAAGCATCCACCCTCCTTCTCAGTTCTATTCCAGGTCTGGCTGTAGGGCTGCTTCCCCAGGGGAAACCCTGCTCCCCACTCACAAGTGATGGTTTGACCCTAATGGAATAGATATTGCAAAAAGCATACTTAACCACATACTAGACATGATTCAGGCATTCAGCAAATGTTTATTGGATGCTGACAACAACGAACAAGATAGACAACCTTTCTGCTCTTGTGGAATTTATGTTCTAGTGGGGGAAGAAAAACCATGAGGAAACAAAGGGCAAACATCAGGGAATATGATTAGTACTGTGAAGAAAATGAAAAAGGTTGATGCTTAAAGATACAGGGCCTAGCACCTGACAGGACAGGGGAAGATGAATAATGTTTCCTGGATTAGCAGGATGATGATATTACACATTAGAATAACAAGTATCACAAGAAAGGTACCGATGGGAATGTAAAGGAGGAAGATTTTCTTCTGGTGTTTAATTTCACAGCTTTTAGAAGTTGTGATTCTATGCAGACTTATTCCCACTGGTCTTTTTTTCAGTCCCTCATGAGATTTTGTGCTCATTTAAGAGATGGATTTGTGTTCCATGAGCCAGGATGCCTGGCTACGATGATAAAAAGTAAAGCTTCTTAAATTTAGGAGTTTCAAATGTTTGTCACAGATGGAAGCTGTTATTGAGACCAGATATTCTAACTTCTTATTTTGTAGCACTTTCCATTTACATTATGATCCATTTCCAAAAGTACTCCAGAAGTACAACAGAGGAGGCAAAAAGAGTAAGATGACCATCCTTAGAAGTCATCCCAATATGAAATGTCTCTCTATGGAGATTTGTTGAAAATCAATATGAACTCAGCTGTGACCTACTGGATACTAACTTGAAAAGGCTATTAAAAAGCCAGCTCTGTCATTAGCCATGTGTAATGACATAATAACTTGGGTAATGTTGTTCAAACTCTCTCTATTTTCCTCAAGTGTAAAATGAGTTTAATAATACTTAAGAGCGTTGTTGTGAGTAGTACATGATACATGGGAAAATGGATGGAACAGTTCCTGACAGTATTGGATGTTGGCAAAGTTATTGTTTGCACATTTTATGATACAGGCATTTGTTCATTTTTTTGCCCTAGAGACTGGTTTATTGAATGAATGAGGGAATGACTGAAATCTGTGCTTATACAGAATTGTAAGAGCAGAACAGATGATAACTCAGCAACTAAACTCTAGACCAATTTAAATGTCAACAGACAGTGATGGTCTTCACCTCACATTGGTCTCAAATAAAGGAGTTGTTTCATCGGGAAACATTCATGGGTCCAGATGCGCATTTCTAAGTGTGCAAATGATGCTGTGGTGACAGCATGTCCCACTGCACATACTAAATGGAATCAAGGTGCATGAGCAGATGGCCAAGAAAGGCCATCAAATGATGCTATGAAGCCAAGAAGAGTTATGGTATAACCCAATATAATCCTGAAGTCCAAAAGCGTTTGGAATAGTGGGATCTAACGTATAATTGTATTCATTTTAAGAAGACAGTCCTTGTCTTTAAGAAAATGCTTGGGATTGGGTTTACAATAAATAATGAGTAAGTACATGTGAAAGAAATGGATACTGGTATTCCTGGAAGACCCTTAATAGTTTTTAGGAACTTTATTGAGTAAAGGATGCTTTAGTTTAACTTGGACTTTCCTAGTTTTACAGACTGCAATATCCTATAGAAACATCACAGTTTGGCAGCTTGAAAATCATCAATAGGGACCTCTAGCTATTTCTTAAATTCCCTTTCAGGTGGTCTCAACATCTGTGTCATATCTGAGTCAGCTTCTATTGACTGATTTATCTCTTAGCATCATGTTGTTTTCTCTTAGCTTTTCAAATACTCTGTAAATTTTTGTTTAATGCCAAACACCTTGTGTAGGACAGTAGATGCTGAGGGAACTAATTTTTTTATTAATCATAGGAGTGAATGTACATTTCTTTCCACTGCTTTTTTTTTTTTTTGCCCCTCCAAAAAAAGGTTTTTTTAAAAAAAAATTTTTTACATCTTTATTAGAGTATAATTGCTTTACAATGTTGTGTTACTTTCTGCTGTACAACAAAGTGAATCAGCTGTATGCATACATATATCCCCATACACCCTCCATCTGGTTTCTCCCTCCCACCCTCCCTATCCCACCCCTATAGGTCATCACAAACCACTGAGCTGATCTCCCTGTGCTATGCAGCAGCTTCCCGCTAGCTATATGTTTTACATTTGGTAATGTATATATGTCATTGCTACTCTCTTACTTTGTCCCAGCTTACCCTTCCCTCCCTCTGCCATGTTTTTAATGTGGGAGTTTGAGTTAATCCAGTCAGGAGTAAGGCTGGGTCTGAGATTTATTGTTGCTATGGTTAACGTCAGTGCACCAGAGACTTCAAATTCCTTCAGTCATTTTTTTTTAACATCTTTACTGGAGTATAATTGCTTTACAATGGTGTGTTAGTTTCTGCTTTATAACAAAGTGAATCAGCTATACATATACATATATCCCCATATTTCTTCCCTCTTGCATCTCCCTCCCACCCTCCCTATCCCATCCCTCTATGTGGTCACAAAGCACCGAGCTGATCTCCCTGTGCTATGTGGCTGCTTCCCACTAGCTAGCTGTTTTACAATTGGTAGTATATATATGTCCATGCCACTTTCTCGCTTCGTCCCAGCTTTCCCTTCCCCTCCCCGGGTCCTCAAATCCATTCTCTACGTCTTCGTCTTTATTCCCGTCCTGCCCCGAGGTTCGTCAGAACCTTTTTTTTTTTTTTTTTTTTTTTTTTTAGATTCCAGGTATATGTGTTTTCTCTTTCTGACTTACTTCACTCTGCATGACAGACTCTAGGTCCATCCACCTCACTACAAATAACTAAATTTCGTTTCTTTTTATTGCTGAGTAATATCCCATTGTATATATGTGCCACATCTTCTTTATCCATTGATCTGTCAATGGACACTTAGGTTGTTTCCATGTCCTGGCTATTGTAAACAGAGCTGCAATGAACATTGTGGTATATGACTCTTTTTTTTTTTTTTTTTTTTTTTTTTTGGTGGAGCTGGACTTTGAACCCAGGATTTCTGGTTCCAGAATCAGTGCTTTTAACCACTATCCTGCTAATAAGCTTTCAAACTATGTTCAGTTCTTTTTTTTTTTTTTTTTTTTTTTTGTCGCCAAAGTCCTTTCCAGGGGAGAGAAGGGGCAGGAGGGG
>NW_006790468.1:0-5583 GCF_000442215.2 Lipotes vexillifer | reverse complement strand
TCCTCTGTGCGGGAATCTCTCCGCTTTGCCCTCCGCACCCCTGTTGCTGTGCTGTCCTCCGCGGCTCCGAAGCTCCCCGCTCCGCCTCCCGCAATCTCTGCCCGCGAAGGGGCTTCCTAGTGTGTGGAGACCTTTCCTCCTTCACGGCTCCCTCCCACTGGTGCAGGTGCCGTCCCTATTCTATTGTCTCTGTTTTTAATTAATTTTTTCTTTTGCCCTACCCAGATACGTGGGGAGTTTCTTGCCTTTTGGGAGGTCTGAGGTCTTCTGCCAGCATTCAGTAGGTGTTCTGTAGGAGTTGTTTCACATGTAGATGTATTTCTGGTGTATTTGTGGGGAGGAAGGTGATCTCCGCGTGTTACTCCTCCGCCATCTTTCCACCGCCCCCCCTCATATGACTGTTTTTGAGTTATAGTTTTCTCAGGGTATATGCCCAGTAGTAGGATTGGTGGGTCGTATGGTAGTTCTATTTTTAGTTTTTTTAGTAACCTCCATACTGTTCTCCATAGTAGCTGTATCAAATTACATTCCCACCAACAGTGCAAGAGGGTTCCCTTTTGTTCACACCCTCTCCAGCATTTAATGTTTGTAGTTTTTTTTAATGATGGCCATTCTGACTGGTATGAGGTGTTACCTCATTGTAGATTTGATTTGCATTTCTCGAATGATTAGTGATGTTGAGCATCCTATCATGTGCTTGTTGGCAATCTTTATATCTTTGGAGAAATGCATATTTAGGTGTTCTGCCCATTTTTGGATTGGGTCGTTTGTTTCTTTGATATTGAGCTGCATGAGCTGCTTGTAAAGTTTGGAGATTAATCCTTTGTCAGTTGCTTCATTTGCAAATATTTTCTCCCATTCTGACGGTTGTCTTTTCATCTTATGTTTTCCTTTGCTGTGCAAAAGCTTTTAAGTTTCATTAGGTCCCATTTGATTATTTGTTTTTATTTCCATTTCTCTAGGAGGTGGGTCAAAAGGATCTTGCTGTGATTTTTGTCATAGCATGTTCTGCCTATATTTTCCTCTAAAAGTTTGATAGTTTCTGGCCTTACATTTAGGTCTTTAATCCACTTTGAGTTGATTTTTTGTATGGTGCTAGGGAGTGTTCTAATTTCATTCTTTTACATGTAGCTGTCCAGTTTTCCCAGCACCACTTATTGAAGAGGCTGTCTTTTCTCCATTGTATATTCCTGCCTCCTTTATCAAAGATAAGGTGACCATGTGTGCATGGGTTTATCTCTCCGCTTTCTATCCTGTTCCATTTATCTATAGTTCTGTTTTTGTACCACTACCATACTGTCTTGATTACAGTTGCTTTGTAGTATAGTCTGAAGTCAGAGAGCCTGATTCCTCCAGCTCTGTTTTTCTTTCTCAATATTGCTTTGGCTATTCGGAGTCTTTTGTGTTTCCATACAAATTGTGAATTTTTTTGTTCTAGTTCTGTGAAAAATGCCATTGGTAGTTTGATAGGGATTGTATTGAATCTGTAGATTGCTTTGGGTAGTATAGTCATTTTCACAATGTTGATTCTTCCAATCCACAAATATTGTATATCTCTCCATCTGTTTGTATCATCGTTAATTTCTTTCATCAGTGTCTTATAGTTCTCTGCATACAGGTCTTTTTTCTCCTTAGGTAGGTTTATTCCTAGGTATTTTATTCTTTTTGTTTCAATGGTAAATGGGAGTGTTTCCTTAAATTTGTCTTTCAGAATTTTCATCATCAGTGTATAGGAACACAAGAGATTTCTGTGCATTAATTTTGTATCCTGGTACTTTACCAAATTCATTGATTAGCTCTATTAGTTTTCTGGTAGCATCTTTAGGATTCTCTATGTATAGTATCATGTATTCCGCAAGAGAGACAGCTTTACTTCTTCTTTTCCAAGTTGGATTCCTTTTAGTTCTTTTTCTTCTCAGATGCTGTGGCTAAAACTTCCAAAACTATGTTGAATAACAGTGGTGAGAGTGGACAACCTTGTCTAGTTCCTGATCTTAGAGGAAATGTTTTCAGTTTTTCACCATTGAGAATGATGTTGAATGTGGGTTTGTCATATATGGCCTTTATTATGTTAGGTTAAGTTCCCTCTATGCCTATTTTCTGGAGGGTTTTTTTTTAATCATAAATTGGTGTTGAGTTTTGTCAAAAGCTTTTTCTGCATCTATTGAGGTGATCATATGGTTTTTCTCCTTCAATTTGTTAATACGGCGTATCACATTGATTGATTTGCATATACTGAAAAATCCTTGCATTCCTGGGATAAACCCCAATTGATCATGGTGTATGATCCTTTCAATGTGCTGTTGGATTCTGTTTGCTAGTATTTTGTTGAGGATTTCTGTATGTATGTTCATCAGTGATATTGGCCTGTGGTTTTCTTTCTTTGTGACATCTTTGTTTGGTTTTGGCATCAGGGTGATGGTGGCCTTGTAGAATGAGTTTGGGAGTGTTCCTCCCTCTGCTATATTTTGGAAGAGTTTGAGAAGGATAGGTGTTAGCTCTTCTCTAAATGTTTGATCCTGTGAAGCCATCTGGTCCTGGGCTTTTTTTCGTTGGAAGATTTTTAATCACAGTTTCAATTTCAGTGCTTGTGACTGGTCTGTTTATATTTTCCATTTCTTCCTGGTTCAGCCTCAGAATGTTGTGCTTTTGGAAGAATTTGTCCATTTCTTCCAGGTTGTCCATTTTATTGGCATACATTTCCTTGTAGTCATCTCTCATGATCCCTTGTATTTCTGCAGTGTCAGCTGTTACTTCTCCTTTTTCATTTCTGATTCTGTTGACTTGAGTCTTCTCCCTTTTTTTCTTCATGAGTCTGGCTAATGGTTTATCAATTTTGTTTATCCTCTCAAAGACCCAGCTCTTAGTTTTATTGATGTTTGCTATTTTTTCCTTCATTTCTTCTTCATTTATTTACGATCTAATCTTTATGATTTCTTTCCTTCTGCTAACTTTGGGGGTTTTTTTTGTTCTTCTTTCTCTAATTGCTTTAGGTGTAAGGTTAGGTTGTTTATTTGAGAAGTTTCTTGTTACTTGTGGTAGTATTGTAATGCTATAAACTTCCCTCTTAGACTGATTTTGCTGCATCCCATAGGTTTGGGTCATCGTGGTTTCATTGTCATTAGATTCTAGGTATTTTTTGATTTCCTCTTGGTTATTTAGTAGTGTATTGTTTAGCCTCCATGTGTTTGTATTTTTTACAGATTTTTTTTTCCTGTAATTGATATGTAGTCTCATAGCATTGTGGTTGGAAAAGATATGTGATACAATTTCAATTTTCTTAAATTTATCAAAGCTTGATCTGTGACCCAAGATATGATCTGTCCTGGAGAATGTTCCATGAGTGCTTGAGAAGAAATTGTATTCTGTTGTTTTAAGATGGAATGTCCTATAAATATCAATTAAGTCTATCTTTTTTTAATGTATCATTTAAAGCTTGTGTTTCCTTATTTATTTTCATTTTGGATGATCTGTCTATTGGTGAAGGTGGGGTGTTAAAATCCCCTACTATTATTGTGTTACTCTTGATTTCCCTGTTTCTGGCTGTTAGCATTTGCCTTATGTATTGAGGTGCTCCTATATCGGGTGCATAAATATTTAAAATTGTTACATCTTCTTCTTAGATTGATCCCTTGATCATTATGTAGTGTCCTTCTTTGTCTCTTGTAATAGTATTTATTTTAAAGTCTATTTTGTCTGATATGAGAATTGCTACTCCAGCTTTCTTTTGATTTCCATTTTCATGGAATATCTTTTTCCATCCCCTCACTTTCAGTCTGTACGTGTCCCTAGGTCTGAAGTGGGTCTCTTGTAGACAGCATATATACGGGTCTTGTTTTTGTATCCATTCAGCCAGTCTATGTCTTTTGGTGGGAGCATTTAATCCGTTTACATTTAAGGTAGTTGTCGATATGTATGTTCCTATTACCATTTTCTTAATTGTTTTGGGTTTGTTATTGTAGGTCTTTTCCTTCTCTTGTCTTTCCTGCCTGGAGAGGTTCCTTTGGCATTTGTTGTAAAGCTGGTTCGGTGGTGCTGAATTCTCTTAGCTTTTGCTTGTCTGTAAAGGTTTTAATTTCTCCATGGAATCTGAATGAGATCCTTGCTGTTGAGAGTAATCTTGGTTGTAGGTTATTCCCTTTCATCACTTTAAATATGTCCTGCCACTCCCTTCTGGCTTGCAGAGTTTCTGCTGAAAGATCAGCTGTTAACCTTATGGGGATTCCCTTGTATGTTAGTTGTTATTTTTCCCTTGCAGCTTTTAATATGTTTTCTTTGTATTTAATTTTTGATAGTTTGATTAATATGTGTCTTGGCGTGTTTCTCCTTGGATTTATCCTGTGTGGGACTCTCTGCAGTTCCTGGACTTGACTATTTCCTTTTCCATATTAGGGCAGCTTTCACCTATTATCTCTTCAAATATTTTCTTAGTCCCTTTCTTTTTCTCTTCTTCTTCTGAGACCCCTATAATTCAAATGTTGGTGTGTTTAATGTTGTCCCAGAGGTCTCTGAGACTGTCTGAAATTCTTTTCATTCTTTTTTCTTTATTCTGCTCTCAGTAGTTATTTTCCACTATTTTATCTTCCAGGTCACTTATCCGTTCTTCTGCCTCAGCTATTCTGCTATTGATTCCTTCTAGAGAATTTTTAATTTCATTTATTGTGTTGTTCATCATTGTTTGTTTGCTCTTCAGTTCTTCTAGGTCCTTGTTAAACGTTTCTTGTATTTTCTCCATTCTATTTCCAAGATTTTGGATCACCTTTACTGTCATTTCTCTGAATGCTTTTTCAGGAAGACTGCCTGTTTCCTCATTTGTTTGGCCTGGTGGGTTTTTACCTTGCTCCTTCATCTGCTGTGTGTTTCTGTGTCTTCTCATTTTGCTTAACTTACTGTGTTTGGGGTCTTCTTTTCGCAGGTTGCAGGTTCATAGTTCCTGTTGTTTTTCGTGTCTGCCCCCAGTGGCTAAGGTTGGTTCAGTGGGTTGTGTAGGCTTCCTGGTGGAGGGGACTGGTGCCTGTGTTCCGGTGGATGAGGCTGGATCTTGTCTTTCTGGTGGGCAGGACCATGTCCGGTGGTGTGTTTTGGGGTGTCTGTGACCTTATCATGATTTTATGCAGCCTCTCTGCTAATGGGTGAGGTTGTGTTCCTGTCTTGCTAGTTGTTTTGCATAGCGTGTCCGGCACTGCAGCTTGCTGGTCATTAAGTGGAGCTGGGTCTTAGCATTGAGATGGAGACCTCTGGGAGAGCTTTTGCTGTTTGATATTACATGGAGCCAGGAGATCTCTGGTGGACCAATGTCCTGAACTTGGCTATCCCACCTCAGAGGCACAGGCCTCACACCTGGCTGGAGCACCAAGACCCTGTCAGCCACATGGCTCAGAAGAAAAGGGAGAAGAAAAGAAAGAAAGAAAAAATATAAAATAAAGTTTTAAAACAAATTATTAAGAATAAAAAAATTAAAAAGTATTTAAAAAAATAAAAGAAAAAAAGGAAAGAAAGCAGAGAGGAACCAAACCAACAAAGAAATTCTCCAATGATAACAAGTGCTAAAAACTATACTAAAAAAAAAAAAAAAAAAAAAGA
>NW_006790467.1:1222824-1236869 GCF_000442215.2 Lipotes vexillifer | reverse complement strand
ACCAGGGATCGAACCCAGGCCCCCTGCATTGGGAGCACGGAGTCTTAACCACTGGACCACCAGCCAAGTCCCAACAGTACTATTTTATATTGCTTAGCATTTGAAGAAAGTTCAAGGTGATATTAAGCATTTAAATATTATAACTGGGTTAAATTATTTTTGAAACTCTAGAACATTGTAAAGCAATTATACTCCAATAAAGGTGTTTAAGAAAAAACCACAAAACTCTAGAAACACTGTTTTGAAATATTATTTTGTTTTTCCCACATTTACAATGAAAGAAACTAACAGGAAACAAAAAATAACACCATCACCACGTAGGGAAGTCAGTGTGAAGAAAGTCAGCTTTGGACTGTCTCCAGCGGGGCTTGATTTTGGTATCACAATGAAGATGTTGTTATACCAGGCTTCTACCTACTTGGTGAACTTAGACATAAACTCGGAAGACGGAAACATAGAAATGCTTCAGTGACTGTAATCTTCTGGCTATAAATCTGGAAGAGTTGAAAAAGACAGAAGAGTGAAGGAGATATTAAAATGAAGCTTGAAGAGTCAAGCAGTACATTGATTAGTATGTTGCATTAGCAAATTCTCCTGCAAATATGATTTGGTGGGTGATGCTACTTGTAGTGATACATTTTTAAATTTCCTAGAAAAGCACTTAGAATGGAAATTTCCAAAGCTTTTCAGTACCTTAGCTCAGTAACATTTCCATGGTACCACTAGGCCAACAAATGAACAAAAACCAAGAATTCTGTTTAATAAATAGTTGTAGCCAAACAGCTTATTAGTTCCAGCCAAAAAACTTAATAAGTATTTATGTCCTGACAGCCTAAATTGAAAGAAAAAATAAAATTAATATTTTTATTTTATTCTTAAATAACCACAGTTACTTCTTGATGGGTGTGTGAGTGTATGTTGGGCACTGCACAACTTCTCAAACCTTGGAAACAGATTGAACACTGTCATCTTTGTTACCTGTTCCACATGCATTTTCAGGAGGTACTTGCTTTTGATCTCATGACCTGCTGAAAACCCAGCTTTGCACAGCTATGATGCCATTGAAAGGAATGTTTCACTCTCTAATGTTGAAACTGTGAAATACCTTGACTAGTAATTTGTAATGATACAACATCTGTGTCTGACAGATGTTGAATACAGTTGTGTTTACCTTGACATTTTAAAATATCCCACAGCATGCCCTGTGAGTTCACTTAGCACTCCAGGGTGCCTTGGCACACGGTCTTGGAATCATGTAAACTATTAGATGCTAAAGTGAATCATAGACCCTGAATCTTAAAACTGAGAAGTCAAAAAGCCTCTGCCAGAGTGAAAGTAAATGGAAAACACTTTTAAGCAAGTCTTCTTTATTCTTTAACATATCTTATTCTTTAATCTCAATGTTTTCTAGTTTTCTCAAATATTTGAGAATTATAGTTATTGCAAATATTTATCAGGATTCATAGTATAATTTTCTGTGGCTTTGGAAATTTGATGTTAGCATACACAGTGGTTGTTTGACGCAAATGTTAGTTATATATTTTAAGAAAATAATATTATCACTGTCTATTAGGACATTTTCAATTTTGACATGGCATTTTAAGAGTTGGACTGTTTTTCAAAGTTTCCAACTATACGTTTTTCCAGCTACCTTTTTTCAACAGTCCATGAGATGTATGAGAGGAGACTTTCTATCTTCTCATGTGTATATCCTAACTGCAAATAAACCCTGGGGTGCTGTAAGTCAGGGGATTTGAACTAATTTTCCATTTTATCTAATTTTGCATTTCAGTAACCCAGTTAACTCTATAAACATTGTTTCCTTTTAAAAACAAATATATTATAGAAATGTGTATTTACTCTCAGCTAAGGAACTCAGTGGATCTTATCTGGATTATTAGAAGAAACCAAATATGAGAATTTTTAAACTAGATGATGTTATTCATTTCCTGAACAATAAGCTATGAGAACCATCAGTGTCCCTGACTGAAGGCTCAGAACCAAAAACTAAAGCAAGTTATGTTAAAGTGAATCATTAAGAATATAAATCAATTTTTAAGTGAAAAGTAAAACAGAAAATATAATAATGTAGAGCTCTTCTTACATATCTCAGGCAGGGCTAAGTAATATTGATCATTCGTGGGGATACCTCATTCCTGTCACTGACATGCTTATGATTTTGAATTAAAATTTTGAGTCATTTATTTTTTTCCCATCTGTTCATTTTGAATCCTAATTTCCCTACCACCTACTTTGTTAATAAAGTTTCCGTACCTTTAAATAGATACAGTCATTATAATCTCTGGCTGTGGTAACCAATTAGCTGACTTTCATAACAGGGATGACTGGTTTAAATTTTACTCACTGGTTGAAATCATTTCTCATCTACTAGACAACCGGTGTTTGAAGGAATGAAATCCAGAACTGGTGCTGGGCAGGCTGGTTGGTCTGGGACCTTGTGAATTCTCTCAGCTAAAAAACTCTTAAAAATCTAAAGGGAGAAGTAGCAGGGAGTTGGTCATATGAATGAAGGCTGTATGGAGGTAACGGGAAGGGCATTTTACCTATGTTGTATGTGCAAGATTGACTCTGGTTGTTTCACATCCAACTACGGGAGCAGAAAGCAATAACTTAGCCTAGGTTGTGATGTGCAGTATCTAGTAAGTGAAACATTAGGAGAAAATAATAATATGTAAATAATATGGTACTACAAGAAAAATAATTTGATATTTTTAACTTCATAAAATCCTATCACCTAAATGTTAGAAATACAAGTGTGTATATGTATACGTACATACACATACTTGTGTGTGTGTGTGTCTGTGTGTGTGCATGTGTGTTTCTGGATGTTGCCTGTAAATGGATTGTGGTGTTATATTTTTCATGATTGGTATTGAATTGCTTTCTAGCCAGGTAGCTAGTCGCAGGTCTGTAGATAGAGGCATATTTACAGGTAGTTAGAAATAAGGATGATTAGAAAGATGGACAGAAAATCTACCCCTGTGCCTACTGCTGTGAGTAAATAATGTTAAAATTGTGACACGCAACATAATAAACGCCTTCCCTGAAGGAATGAAAATGTTTGCCTGGTTCACTCACTTCATCCTAATTGCTATACCAAAGTGCCTTCTTCTGGACTTTCCATTCCTGAGGCTCTTTCCTTGCAGTGTGCATGTTAAATTTGCTACTCCTCTGAGCACCCGCACTGATTTGCAGCATACTTTTTTAGCTTGCTTCAAAAGTCTGCTGCCATGTTACCAAAAGTATCTGGAGACTTTGCTGTGCATACATATATGTATATACACACATATATATTATATATATTTATATATACACATACACAAATATACAACATGTGAAGAGACTGGTTCTTGCCACTCCTCCATTTCTTTTATCTATGAAATCTGCCACTATGCTATTTTTTCTTTTGAAAATATGACTAATTTCTTTTTGTAAATACAATGACATGCTATCTTAAATGCAAAATCAAGTAAAGGATTTAAAAATAATATGTGTGAAATGTGATGTCTTGTGTGTGTACATATATATATTGCAAAATAATAAAATACTATACAAATATAAGGTGTATTGAATTGTCCTTTTATACCAGCTAGTTTTTCTTTATGTGTATATGTTTTGAGTCTCTAAGTTTTGTAATTGAGTCACTGAAAATAAGTTCTTTTAATTGGAATATAATTGCTTTACAATGTTGTGTTAGTTTCTGCTGTACAACAAAGTGAATCAGCTATATGTATACATATATCCCCATATCCCCTCCCTCTTGGACCTCCCTCCCACCCCTCCCCATCCCACCCATCTAGGTCATCACAGAGCACTGAGCTGAGCTCCCTGTGCTATATGGCAGGTTCCCACTATCTATTTTACACACGGCAGTGTATATATGTCAATCCTAATCTCCCAATTCGTCCCACCCTCCCCATCACCCCCACCTCCCCCACCGTGTCCACATGTCCATTCTCTATGTCTACGTTTCTATTCCTGCCCTGGAGACAGGTTCATCTGTACCATTTTTCTAGATTCCACATATATGTGTTAATATATGATATTTGTTTTTCTCTTTCTGACTTACTTCACTCTGTATGACAGACTCTAGGTCCATCCACATCTCTACAAATGACCCAATTTCATTCATTTTCTTGGCTCAGTAATATTCCATTGTACATATGTACCACATCTTCTTTATCCATTCAGCTGTCGTTGAATATTTAGGTTGTTTCCATGTCCTGGCTGTTGTAAATAGTCCTGCAACGAACATTGGGGTACATGTGTCATTTTGAATTATGGTTTTCTCAGTGCATATGCCCAGTAGTGGGATTGCTGGGTCATATGGTAGTTCTATTTTTAGTTTTTTAAGGAACCTCCATACTGTTCTCCCCAGCGGCTGTATCAATTTACATTCTCACCAACAGTGCAAGAGGGTTCCCTTTTCTCCACACCCTCTCCAGCATTTATTGTAGATTTTTTAATGGTGGCCATTCTGACTGGTGTGAGGTGATACCTCATTGTAGTTTTGATGTGCATTTCTCTAATAATTAGTGATGTTGAGCATCTTTTCTTGTGCCTCTTGGCCATCTGTATGTCTCCTTTGGAGAAATGTCTATTAAAGTCTTCCACGTATTTTTCTATTGTTTTTGTTTTAATTAATTAATTTATTTTTGGCTGTGTTGGGTCTTCGTTTCTGTGTGAGGGCTTTCTCCAGTTGCGGTGAGCAGGGGCCACTCTTCATTGCGGTGCGCGGGCCTCCCACTGTCACGGCCTCTCC
Organism: Lipotes vexillifer; assembly: GCF_000442215.2. Taxonomy (NCBI): domain Eukaryota; kingdom Metazoa; phylum Chordata; class Mammalia; order Artiodactyla; family Lipotidae; genus Lipotes; species Lipotes vexillifer. Next base: position 1,232,086 of record NW_006790467.1, on the reverse strand, counting down.
CGTTGTGGAGCACAGGCTCCAGCCGCACAGGCTCAGTAGTTGTGGCTCACGGGCTTAGTTGCTCCACGGCATGTGGGATCTTCCCAGACCAGGGCTTGAACCCATGTCCCCTACATTGGCAGGCAGATTCTTAACCACTGCGCCACCAGGGAAGCCCAGGTTGTTTGTTGCTTTGATATTTAGCTCCATGAGCTGTCTGTATATTTTGGAGATTAATCCTTTGTCTATTGCTTCATTGCAAATATTTTCTCCCATTCTGAGTGTTGTCTTTTCCTCTTATTTATGGTGTTCCTTTGCTGTGCAAAAGCTTTTAAGTTTCATTAGGTCCCATTTGTTTATTTTTGTTTTTATTTTCATTACTCTAGGAGGTGGGTCAAAAAAAGATCTTGCTGTGGTTTATGTCAAAGAGTGTTTTTCCTCTAAGAGTTTGATAGTGTCTGCCCTTACATTTTGGTCTTTAATCCATTTTGAGTTTATTTTTGGGTATGGTGTTAGGGAATGTTCTAATTTAATTCTTTTACATGTAGCTGTCTACTTTTCCCAGTACCACTTATTGAAGAGACTGTCTTTTCTCTCCTGTATATTCTTACCTCCTTTGTCATATATTAGGTGACCATAGGTACATGGGTTTATCTCTGGGCTTTCTATCCTGTACCATTGATCTGTATTTCTGTTTTTGTGCCAGTACCATACTGCCTTGATTAATGTAGCTTTGTAGTATAGTCTCCCCAGTATAGGTCCTTCTCTCTAGCAGATATTTTATGATTTTTTATTATTAAACACACTGTATTATCTTGCTCAGTGTGAAGGTTGAGTCATGATAATTTCCTGTTCCTTTTACTCAAGTTCTTTCCTATGAGTTGTATTTTAAGTACTCCAAGTGTCCAGCAAGGTAGCCAAGGTAGTTTTTGCAATGACAAGTTTCTCTGATATTTTGGATAGATTGAGTTTAAAAGTGTCTGTAAAATGGTGGGGGAGAAATGCATTTTCTTAACTTGTCATTCAGTTCTTAAATACCTTTAGAACTAAAAATTAAATAACAACAATAGCATAAAATATATCAATATCTTCTGATTATATTATTGTTTGATTTAAGAAATGTACTTTTGTCTATGCCCTCCAAAAACAATAATATGTTGTTCAGATCATCACATCTATGTCACTACTTCACAATTTATATTTGGCTTCATCATTCACTTACTCATGGTTTCCTTCATTCTCCATAATAAGTTGAACATGTGTTATATACCAAGCATTATGCCAGAATAAAATAAAGGATAAAAAGTAGAAGTCTCTATCCTCATAATTCCTATACTTGAATGGAACCATTCCAGGAAGAGGTTAAAAATTCAGAAGATAGGTTAGAGTGATGCTGTCATTTATATTCAACAATTCAGAGTCTTAAAGACTCCTAATGAGGTTTCCAGGATTATATTTTTCCTCCTTGCCTTATAAACAAATAAGCCAAACTAAACACTACTAAAAGCCAAGCTAAAACTGTGTATATTATCCAGCTGCTCCAGGATTTCCCTCCAAAACTGTTTTGTTCTCCTTAATTAAGTACAGTGGCCACCAAAGCCAGATTGATTTGTAATGACAATTTTCCCGTCTTTGGGATGTTAATCAATGGATTGGCATTAAAGTAAGAATCCATGGTAAATGCTAAGCAAATTCTGTGAGGTATTAATATCTGCTTTATATTAATCAGATGTTCAAAGTAGTGGTGAAGGGCATAAGGAAGATAAGAACAAGCACAGTTTAATTTTGGGCTCTAGACTCACTTTAAAGTGTTGGATTATTGCAGACTAGCTCTTAAAAACAAAGTCTCTGTATAAATGCTTGGAAATCTTGCTAAAGATCCTCACAGAACTTCTGGTGTTTCTGTAAATTGTGTGCATTTTTCCGTCACGTCAAGTCTGAGGTGAAATATATATCTCCATGCCGGGAATCCCTTCCCCTCTGTCTCACAGCAAAGTATGATGTTTTCTACCTCTGGGGACAAGAATAAAAGGTTCAGATTTCTGCATCTTACAGAAGTTTCAAAGCTAGTTTTAATTTCACCTTTTATTTTGCTTAATTTTAATCTAAATTTTAAAAGTGGTACTCGATACAGTTATTGGAAAACTTTTAAGTTTGTCTGAAACATCTATGGTACATTCAGTCTCCTTTTGCAATTGTAAATTTTATGAAATCTGAATACAGACCAAGTATTTTGAATGAAAATCTAACACTCAAATAGAGAAATGCTGAAAGTGTAAATGGCGCAGCTGATTTGGAAGACTTAGAATGAAAAGTATAAAGTGTCTGATTAGTACTTTATCTATTGATTAAATGTTAAAATGATGGTATTTTAATATATTGGATTAAATAGATTATAAAAATTGGTTTCACCTGTTACTTTCTACTTACGTGGCTACAAAACTTCTATAAAGTGCGTGTCTTGCATTATACTTCTATTGGACAGAACTAGTATATATTTTAGAAGTCATTTTAAATATAATATTACATATAATAACATACTTTTATGTTATTTTTATCTCTATTTTGAAATTATTGTGATAATAAAATTATGAACATTTACCTTAGAACTTATATGTCAGGTACTCTAGTAATCACTTTACTTCTCTAGCTGACTGTATATGAGTGTGCCATGTCATCTCATTTCCATATCTAATTACATGTAGCATCATGATTGATATGTAGTACATATCCATTATCATCCTTGTGAGTAAGTTTTAAGATGCTCTTATTGGAAGTAATTTTTGCCTCATGGATAAAGGTATGAGAGGCAGGGTTATTGAAGAGAGAAGAAAAGTTTTAGCAAACTGTTTGAGGTAGACTTCCTCTTAATGTTACTTTTCCTAATTAAGGTGGCAATGTCTTAGCATTTGGAATTCCCAGAGAAGATCTTTTCACTTCATGGCTCAAGAGAGAGATATTCAGGAAAATAATGTATAAGATGGGTTATATTTATTTTGAGAAACTATCACTCAGCCAAAAAGAGAAAAGGTTATTACATTCACATCATATTGCTTGTCTGGGAATCTTTCTAGTGAGAAAATGAACGGAGCCATAAAATTAAAGAAAATATTGACAGGGTTTTCAGACACTTAGGAAATGGCACCCCTCTTTCCTTACTTATGAAAAATCTCTTTCTGGGATCTCTGAAACCAAACAAATATCAAAGGGCTTTATTCTTCTTTCTAAAAGTTGTCTACATCCTGTTCTCTGAGATCCATGACGAATGCAAATTGGGAAAATGTTGTATTACCATGGAGAACGATTAAATAAAAATAGGACCACCATGAGACAGTTAGATTCCTTATACCCTGATGTAGTCTGTGTCTTTTATAAATAAATTACGACATCTTCAGAAAGTTTTTATTGTGGAGTTTTAAATAAGGTTGTAATTTCATGTCTTGAAATAAATTTTGACTTTTAAAGTAATAAAATTCATATGAAAGTAACTCTAGCTGATACTGAAGTTGTAGATGAAACTAACCACTTTCTCAACATTTTACTAGGCGTTTTTGGCTCAAAAATCTGTTATGTTGGTAAAGAAATGACTCCTTAAGCTTTAAGTAAACCATTGAATAATTTAAAAATTGGGGGAGAAACACCCAGAAAATTGTGTTTTTTAGTGATATTGATATCTCATTGCTTAGAAATTCTTATACACCCAAATCAACTAAAATTCATTGCCAACTTCCATATAATTCACAGAAACACATTTTCTTTTTTTCTTTTCTTTCTTTTGGGGGAGTGAGTGTTAAATTTAAATAGTACATTAATGTATTAAAACTCTGTTTAAATGCATTTTTTAAGTCTTTTCCTATTCTCTGTTTTTGAGTGCAAAGTGCATTGCACACATCATAAATTAATACTGAGAAACCCAAATTTACCCCAATAGGGCCTCTCAGTGACGACTTTATAAACTAGGCCCTTGTTTATTCTGTGTGTGGCCACTTTGGTTATTAGTAGGAGTTACACTGGCTGCCTTTTTGCAGATTTATGAGACTTGGCAAAAACCTTGAGAAAACAGAGCCCTGCTTCTCTCAATAGAAAACATTATTAGATACTAAATAAACATTAATTTAGGTAAACTGGTACTACTCAGTCCAACAGGAATACAGTCTTAGTTAGATTTCATTGTGATGGGTGAAAGTATACAGGAGGGGAAGTTGCTCTATAGAGATCGCAAAGAAGGGACATTTATTTAAATGATAGCTAAGACTTTGTTCTTAGAACACCTTCATGCTCATTCATGAGGGCCGGTGCTCCTCTGTCCGGGAGGCATGCATCATGTCCTGCTCCCACTGGAGAAGGATCAGGGGGACGCTCAGTCTTTTTAAAATTAGCTCAGAATCCCTGATATTACAATGATTAATTTTCTCTGAATTCCAGCAAAAGCTTTGGGAAATAGGCATCCTGTGCAGTTAGTTAATGCATGGTTTTCAAATAATAACTCTTGAAAACACTGAAGTTTATGAAGAGGTTAAAGCATTTTAAAAGGGTAACTTGAACCTATCTCTATCTCTTGTCAATAAGTTAATGTCATGAAAAAAAGGGATGATTTTTATGCTAGATTTAAAATGAGAGCAACACAACTAGGTACAGTATGTCACACTGAATTGGATCCTGAGTTGGACAAACCAATTGTAAAGAACAATTTGGGGACGATCGTGAAAAATTTAATATGGACTGGATATTAGATAAAATGAAAATTTATTGACAGAGGTAATTAACTTATAAATATACAAAATAGAATATTTGATATGATCTTGTGATAAGAAAATATATATGGAAGAATATGGAAAGATAAGCAAGATTTTAACAGTGGTAATCTCTGAGTGGAGTGTGAATAGAAGTATGATGTTTTTATTTTCTTCTTTTTGCTTGTCTGTGGTTTAACTGTGTAGAGTGCAAATATACTACTTCTGTAATAATTACGATCTATTATTAATAAAATAATTAACCAGCGGTAAAATTTACCTTGACGTTTACACTAAAATGTTGTGTATTGTGAAAGAATGTAAAGAACCCCTAGACTTTAGTCAGTGCATTGGGTTATGTCTTTGTTTTGTGGTGTAGAATCCCATAGGTTGTTTTTTTTGTTTTTGTTTTCGTTTTTGTTTTTTTTGCGGTACGCGGGCCTCTCACTGTTGTGGCCTCTCCCGTTGCGGAGCACAGGCTCCATACGCGCAGGCTCAGCGGCCATGGCTCACAGGCCCAGCCTCTCTGCAGCATGTGGGATCTTCCTGGACCGGGGCACGAACCCGTGTCCCCTGCATTGGCAGGTGGACTCTCAACCACTGCACCACCAGGGAAGCCCCCATAGGTTGTTTTAATGATACTAAATTTGTTTTTCTTGATAATAAACTAGTTGGTACAAAAACAACACTGGAACTTTGCTAAGAAATATCAAGTCTCTCTACAATAAGAAGATTAAAGCAGATTTTTCTTCTTTTGAGAATTCTAAATGCATTTTGAAGTTTTAGGGTAACAAAACAGAGAATATTGCTCTAATAAAAGAGTTTTTCAAACTCCTTTCACTCCCATCACTTGTCGTGTTATGCGTTCATTCATTCAGCATGAGGCCATTCCTCACAAAAACTTCTGGAAACTTGGATTAAGTAGATCTGGCTCTTAATAAGGACTCTGTGGTAATCAGAAACTGTTAATAATGTGTTCATGTCTTGCAAGTTACAGACTATAGATTATGCAGAGTAAATGACATATGACAGAGTCAGGAAATAATAAATAAGAAGAACTCTAACAGGTAGGACCGAATTGTGTGTGCTGATGTTTGGAATAACATCTTGATGAAGAATGTCTCAACTTTTTTCTTATAATGTAAGTGATCTTGTACACATTAGAACAGTAAGGCACCTTAAAGACCATCTTCACTAATCCCTTCATTTAAAGATGAGGAAACCACAATTCTTTGTGAACAAAGAATAATTTGCCAACAGTCACACTGAGATTTATTGGCAGAGCTGAAACCAGAACTTAAGTTATGTGATTTCTAATATTGTGCATTTTTACTCTGTCGCATTAAAAAGTTTTCCCTATTTGAGGAAGGGGAGAAAATGCAGAAGTCTTATTTAATAAATTAATATGCATTATAGAAAATCATATTGAACTTAAAAATGAAAGCTTGATGTTAAGCTGATTTCTCTTAGATGACCAAATATCACCCTGTAAAATTTAAGAACAGTAATCTTAAACACATTGGTTCATTTCCATTGATTCTATGTGTTTATTTTAGCCCAATATATAATATATAGTATCATATAATATCATTCAATTTAATTAGTTCTTATGTTCAGAGAACATGTAACTATGGTAAGAATTACAAGTCCAAGAAGTCACATATTACTCATCTCAAGATTGATTGAATATGAGTAGGCTGATTATATTTTTACTCTGATTTGGATTTCAAAAAGAAGCAATTCTGTTATGTTGTTCAAAAACTTGTTTTGACCTTCTCTTTTCAGTTTTCATGTCAACTGAGATGTTAACAGTTTGTAACCACATCATGAAAATACATTTGGACATTTTTACCATCGTACCTGGTATATCTAGAGAGGAAGAATACCAGGTAAAAAAGAGAGGTCAGAGGCTATTTCTTTACACTTCAAAAAGAAAATCATTCTCCTTCTAGTTAAGGTGGAGGAAACAAGACATTTTTCTAACCCTCTATGCCCAGTAAGTACAAAGTTCCAAATGAGAATTGTCATTGCTTTGAATGCAGTAACTGTTTAAAGAGTAGAAATGTTTTAAATGTTCATAGTAAGCATACTTAATGTCACTTAAGTAAGTTGTCCTATTTATTTATTTATTTATTTATTTATTTTTGCGGTATGCGGACCTCTCACTGCTGTGGCCCCTCCCGTTGCGGAGCACAGGCTCCGGACGCGCAGGCTCAGCGGCCATGGCTCACGGGCCCAGCAGCTCCGCGGCATGTGGGATCTTCCCGGACCGGGGCACGAACCCGTGTCCCCCGCATCGGCAGGCGGACTCTCAACCACTACGCCACCAGGGAAGCCCAAGTTGTCCTATTTAGATGGCAGCTTCCCCATCCCACCTTTTAATCTTGTCCGTTTTATTCCATAGCAGTTTCCACATTCTGACACATTATATTTCCTTTGTGTTTGGTTTCTGTTCCCTTTTCTAAAATACAAGCTGCTTGAAAAGATTCTTTTTTCTGTGTTCACTCAGTATGTGCAGTGCCTGGAAAGGTGTTTGACACTTTGACACTTAGAAGGTGCTCAGTAAATATTCTCTTGAATAAATAAATCAATTAATAGTCATCCACAGTTGTGGTTCAATTATTATCTTAAATCAGATAAAATAGAATATTTGTCTCCTTATGTTAACAAATATTATATTTTAGAAATGTTATCTCTTATAAATCATCTTACAAATTTAATTTTACTAATATATCAGTAAATATTTTTCATATATATATATATACATTAAAAATTATAGGACACATTAATAGTAGCATGTAGTAATATTTTAACTGCTCAATAATTTCAGCATACAAAGAGAGTTTAACTCTGGCTTTGACCTTCACCCTGGGAGGAAAAAAAGGTAGTGATTAAGTGTGTTTGCTGTTATTATTCCGTTGTGGGAATAATTGCTTATTCTGCAAAAGCACTATAAGTTACAGTGTTTACTGTCTTATTTTTTGGTAAAGAAGTAAAATGTGTGTCTTAGTCTAGCCACAAAAAGGGGATGATTCTGTAGCGTTTCATGAATTCAAAGATGAGTATTTTTTCCTGTTTTAACATTTGTGAAAACAGGATGGATCTTACAAACAATGGTATATCATAGTTTGGCAACATTTTTTTCTTGGTGAGACCTAACATAAGGATGTACAGGATAATATATTAGCATCTTAGGTTAGATTAAATAAGGTATAATAAATAATTTTAACTCACTTTCTTAGAAATGTTTTCACAATATACTTAAAAGCTTTATTCTTAAAAAACAGCATTCATCTACAGACTGTGAGAAATTTCGGCAGAAATATTGTCTTGTTACATTGATTTCAGGTTGCTTTAAGCCTTAGATTTAAAGCGTTTGCTGAGGTAAAAATGATATTTTCATTGTTAAAAGCATATAAATAGATATCTGTTTGGATTATGGTTGATATTTTTATGTGTTGCCTAACTCTTAGTACCATTTACATCTAATAGTTAATTCTCAGATCTCACTTGTTGCCATATTTAACACAGTGGCTCTCTTGATCACTTCATCTTCCTCTAAGGATCACACGCGGATCCAGAGCCCCACACACTTTGCTTTTCCTCCCCTCTCACTAGCAGCTTTTTCCTAGTCTTAGTTGCTGATTCTGCCTCATCTCCCTGACTTTTGAACATGGAACATGCCTGGGATCAGTGCGTGCACCTGTTCTTTCCTCTACCTGCACTCCCGCCCTTGGAGATCTCATCTCTCATAAATGCTATCTACATGCTGGAGACTATCAAAGGTGTACTTCTACCCATGACTGCTCCCCTAGCCTTCTGACTTTAATTCGCTCTTGTCTTCTCAGTGTTGCCAGGTGGATGTCCAATAGGCAAATTTAACGTATTCAACACCCAAATCTGGGTCTTCCAGCAAGCCTCCTCTTGAGCACCCTCTCTCACATTCTGTATCTAGTCTCTCAGTTAATGGTGTTAGCTCCGTTTTCAGGTCGCATGCAGAATCCGACCATCACTTTTTGCCACCTCCATAGCTAAAATTCTGCGTGTTTCATTCACCGAATTTTGACCTTTTCCAGGTCTTTGCTTCAGTTTAACTTTTCTTTGAGGCCTTCTGTAAGCATCCTCTTTGAAACTGCAAACCTTGGGGCTTCCCTGGTGGCGCAGTGGTTCAGAGTCCGCCTGCCGATGCAGGGGACACGGGTTCGTGCCCCGGTCCGGGAAGATCCCACATGCCGCGGAGCGGCTGGGCCCATGAGCCATGGCCGCTGAGCCTGCGTGTCCGGAGCCTGTGCTCCGCAACGGGAGGGGCCGCAATAGTTAGAGGCCCGCGTACCGTAAGAAAAGCAAAACAAAACAAAACAAAACAAACTGCAAACCTCAACCAGGGGCATTCTCCATTCTCTTTTTCATATTTTTTTTTTCTGTAGCCCTTGTCATGGCCTGTGTGATATGTGTATTGACTACTCTGTCTCTCTGTACCCATCCATCCTTAATAGAATGTAAGCTCCATTGGGAGCAGGAACATATCTATTTGTTTCTATGTTTTATCC